>NW_028137565.1:0-279605 GCF_965140915.1 Aythya marila
GATTGGATCCGTGCTTTTTGGGGTTTTCTTTCGTTTTTGGGGGTGATCCTGTTCTTGTTTGGGGTGTTTTTGACGTGTTTTGGGTTCTCTGTTGGGTTTCGTTGGGTTTTCCGTGGTCATCATGGTGGAAAAGTGTAAATTGTGGGTTTGGAGAACATCAGGTAGGTTTATGAGGACTTTTGGGGCAGATTCAAGGTTTTTAGGGTTTTCTTCTGTTTTTTTCTAGTGATCCAGTTGTTTTTCGGCGTGTTTTTGACGTGTTTTGGGTTCTCCGTTGGGTTTCGTTGGGTTTTCCGTGGTCATCATGGTGGAAAAATGTAAATTGTGGGTTTTGGAGAACATCACGTAGGTTTAGTGTCGTTTTGGGGTGGATCTATGATTTTGGGGAATTTTGTTCCAGTTATGGGGTGATCCCGTTCTTGTTTGGTGTGTTTTTGACGTGTTTTGGGTTCTCCGTTGGGTTTCGTTGGGTTTTCCGTGGTCATCATGGTGAAAAAGTGTAAATTGTGGGTTTTTGAGAACATCAGGTAGGTTTAGGGGGACTTTTGGGGTGGATTCATGGTTTTTAGGGTTTTCTTCTGTTTTTTTCTACTGATCCAGTTTTTTTTCGGCGTGTTTTTGACGTGTTTTGGGTTCTCCGTTGGGTTTTGTTGGGGTTTCCGTTGGTATCATGGTGGGAATGGGTAAATTGTGGGTTTTGGAGAACATCAGGTAGGTTTAGGGGGACTTTTGGGGTGGATTCATGGTATTTGTTTTTTTTTCTGTTTTTTTTGGGGTGATCCCATTCTTTTTTGGGGTGTTTTTGACGTGTTTTGGGGTCTCCGTTAGGTTTTGTTGGGTTCTTGTTGGTCATCATGTTGGAAAAGTGTAAATTGTGGGTTTTGGAGAATATCAGGTGAGTTTAAGTTTTTCTGGGTGGTGAATCTATGGTTTTGGGGAATTCTTCTGTATTTTTTTAGCGTTTTCTTCTGTTTTTTAGGGTGGTCCCATTCTTTTTTGGGGTGTTTTTGACATATTTTGGGGTCTCTGTTGGTTTTGTTGGGTTCTTGTTGTTCATCATGGTGAAAACGGGTAAATTGTGGGTATTGGAGAACATCAGGTAGGTTTAGGGGTCTTTTGGGGTGGATCAACGGCTTTTAGGGTTTTCTTTCGGTTTTGGGGGTGATCCCGTTTTTTTTTTTGTGGTGTTTTTGACGTGTTTTGGGTTTTTTTGTTGCGTTTTGTTGATTTCCTAATGTGTTTTAAGTTTGTTGGGAGTGGACTTTGGGATTTGGAGAACAGCAGGTAGGTTTAGTGTGTTTTTGGGGTGGATCTATGGTTTTTGGGGTTTTCTTTCTTTTTTAGGGGTTATCCTGTTCTTGTTTGGGGTGTTTTTGACTTGTTTTGGGGTCTCCGTTGGGTTTTAGTTGGATTCTCGTTGGTCCTTAAGGTAAATGGGAGTGGATTGTTGGTTTTGAAGAAGATCAGGTGAGTTTAGGGTGGTTTTGCGGGGAAATTCATAGTTTTTGGTGTTTTTTCTTCTGATCCAGTTCTTTTTTGGGGTGTTTTTGACGTGTTTTGGGGTCTCCGTTGGGTTTCGTTGAGTTCCTAATGGGTTTTATGGTGGTTGGGAGTGGACATTTGGATTTGGAGAACATCAGGTACGTTTAGAGTGGTTTTGGGATTGGATCCGTGCTTTTTGGGGTTTTCTTTCGTTTTTGGGGGTGATCCTGTTCTTGTTTGGGGTGTTTTTGACATGTTTTGGGTTCTCCGTTGGGTTTCGTTGGGTTTTCCGTGGTCATCATGGTGGAAAAATGTAAATTGTGGGTTTTGGAGAACATCACGTAGGTTTAGTGTCGTTTTGGGGTGGATCTATGGTTTTGGGGAATTTTGTTCCAGTTATGGGGTGATCCCGTTCATTTTTGGGGTGTTTCTGACGTGTTTTGGGTTCTCCGTTGGGTTTCGTTGCGTTTTCCGTGGTCATCATGGTGGAAAAGTGTAAATTGTGGGTTTGGAGAACATCAGGTAGGTTTAGGGGGACTTTTGGGGTGGATTCATGGTATTTGGGGTTTTCTTTTTTTTTTTTTTTTTTTTTTTTTTTTGGGGGGGGGTGATCCAATTCATTTTTGGGGTGTTTTTGACGTGTATTGGGGTCTCCGTTGGGTTTTGTTGGGTTCTTGTTGGTCATCATGTTGGAAAAGTGTAAATTGTGGGTTTTGGAGAATATCAGGTGAGTTTAAGTTTTTTTCGGTGGTGTATCTATGGTTTTGGGGGAATTCTTCTGTTTTTTTTAGCGTTTTCTTCTGTTTTTGAGGTGGTCCCGTTCTTTTTTGGGGTGTTTTTGACATATCTTGGGGTCTCCGTTGGTTTTTGTTGGGTTCTCGTTGGTTGCTAAGGTTAATGGGAATGGATTGTGGGTTTTGAAGAAGGTCAGGTGAGTTTAGGGTGGTTTTGCGGGGAAATTCATAGTTTTTGGTGTTTTTTCTTCTGATCCAGTTCTTTTCTGGGGTGTTTTTGACGTGTTTTTGGGGTCTCCGTTGGGTTTCGTTGAGTTCCTAATGGGTTTTATGGTGGTTGGGAGTGGACATTTGGATTTGGAGAACATCAGGTACGTTTAGAGTGGTTTTGGGATTGGATCCGTGCTTTTTGGGGTTTTCTTTCGTTTTTGGGGGTGATCCTGTTCTTGTTTGGGGTGTTTTTGACGTGTTTTGGGTTCTCTGTTGGGTTTCGTTGGGTTTTCCGTGGTCATCATGGTGGAAAAGTGTAAATTGTGGGTTTTGGAGAACATCAGGTAGGTTTATGAGGACTTTTGGGGCAGATTCAAGGTTTTTAGGGTTTTCTTCTGTTTTTTTCTAGTGATCCAGTTGTTTTTCGGCGTGTTTTTGACGTGTTTTGGGTTCTCCGTTGGGTTTCGTTGGGTTTTCCGTGGTCATCATGGTGGAAAAATGTAAATTGTGGGTTTTGGAGAACATCACGTAGGTTTAGTGTCGTTTTGGGTGGATCTATGATTTTGGGGAATTTTGTTCCAGTTATGGGGTGATCCCGTTCTTGTTTGGTGTGTTTTTGACGTGTTTTGGGTTCTCCGTTGGGTTTCGTTGGGTTTTCCGTGGTCATCATGGTGAAAAAGTGTAAATTGTGGGGTTTTGAGAACATCAGGTAGGTTTAGGGGGACTTTTGGGGTGGATTCATGGTTTTTAGGGTTTTCTTCTGTTTTTTTCTACTGATCCAGTTTTTTTTCGGCGTGTTTTTGACGTGTTTTGGGTTCTCCGTTGGGTTTTGTTGGGGTTTCCGTTGGTATCATGGTGGGAATGGGTAAATTGTGGGTTTTGGAGAACATCAGGTAGGTTTAGGGGGACTTTTGGGTGGATTCATGGTATTTGTTTTTTTTTCTGTTTTTTTTGGGGTGATCCCATTCTTTTTTGGGGTGTTTTTGACGTGTTTTGGGGTCTCCGTTAGGTTTTTGTTGGGTTCTTGTTGGTCATCATGTTGGAAAAGTGTAAATTGTGGGTTTTGGAGAATATCAGGTGAGTTTAAGTTTTTTTGGGTGGTGTATCTATGGTTTTGGGGGAATTCTTCTGTTTTTTTAGCGTTTTCTTCTGTTTTTGGGGTGGTCCCATTCTTTTTTGGGGTGTTTTTGACATATTTTGGGGTCTCTGTTGGTTTTTGTTGGGTTCTTGTTGTTCATCATGGTGAAAACGGGTAAATTGTGGGTATTGGAGAACATCAGGTAGGTTTAGGGGTCTTTTGGGGTGGATCAACGGCTTTTAGGGTTTTCTTTCGGTTTTGGGGGTGATCCCGTTTTTTTTTTGTGGTGTTTTTGACGTGTTTTGGGTTTTTTTGTTGCGTTTTGTTGATTTCCTAATGTGTTTTAAGTTTGTTGGGAGTGGACTTTGGGATTTGGAGAACAGCAGGTAGGTTTAGTGTGTTTTTGGGGTGGATCTATGGTTTTTGGGGTTTTCTTTCTTTTTTAGGGGTTATCCTGTTCTTGTTTGGGGTGTTTTTGACTTGTTTTGGGGTCTCCGTTGGGTTTTAGTTGGATTCTCGTTGGTCCTTAAGGTAAATGGGAGTGGATTGTTGGTTTTGAAGAAGATCAGGTGAGTTTAGGGTGGTTTTGCAGGGAAATTCATAGTTTTTGGTGTTTTTTCTTCTGATCCAGTTCTTTTTTGGGTGTTTTTGACGTGTTTTGGGGTCTCCGTTGGGTTTCGTTGAGTTCCTAATGGGTTTTATGGTGGTTGGGAGTGGACATTTGGATTTGGAGAACATCAGGTACGTTTAGAGTGGTTTTGGGATTGGATCCGTGCTTTTTGGGGTTTTCTTTCGTTTTTGGGGGTGATCCTGTTCTTGTTTGGGGTGTTTTGACGTGTTTTGGTTCTCCGTTGGGTTTCGTTGGGTTTTCCGTGGTCATCATGGTGGAAAAATGTAAATTGTGGGTTTTGGAGAACATCACGTAGGTTTAGTGTCGTTTTGGGGTGGATCTATGGTTTTGGGGAATTTTGTTCCAGTTATGGGGTGATCCCGTTCATTTTTGGGGTGTTTCTGACGTGTTTTGGGTTCTCCGTTGGGTTTCGTTGCGTTTTCCGTGGTCATCATGGTGGAAAAGTGTAAATTGTGGGTTTTGGAGAACATCAGGTAGGTTTAGGGGGACTTTTGGGGTGGATTCATGGTATTTGGGGTTTTCTTCTGTTTTTTTTTTTTTTGTTTTTTTTTTTGGGGGGTGATCCAATTCATTTTTGGGGTGTTTTTGACGTGTTTTGGGGTCTCCGTTGGGTTTTGTTGGGTTCTTGTTGGTCATCATGTTGGAAAAGTGTAAATTGCGGGTTTTGGAGAACATCAGGTAGGTTTAGTGTCGTTTTGGGGGTGGATCTATGCTTTGGGGGGATTTTCTTCCAGTTTTTGGGGGATTCCGTTCTTGTTTGGGGTGTTTTTGACGTGTTTTGGGTTCTCCATTGGGTTTCGTTGGGTTTTCCGTGGTCATCATGTTGAAAAGTGTAAATTGTGGGTTTTGGAAAACATCAGGTAGGTTTACTGTCTTTTTGGGGTGGATCTATGTTTTTTGGGGATTTTCTTCCAGTTTTGGGGGTGATCCTGTTCTTGTTTGGGGTGTTTTTGACGTTTTTTGTGGTCTCTGTTTGTTTCGTTGTGTGTTCCTTGTTCATTTTGGTGGAAAAGGCTGAATAGTGGGTTTTGGAGAACATCAGGTATGTTTAGGGCGTTTTTGGGATTTGATCCGTGCTTTTTGGGGATTTTGTTCCAGTTTTGGGGGTGATTCCGTTCTTGTTTGTGGCTTTTTTGATGTGTTTTGGGTTCTCCGTTGGGTTTCGTTGGGTTTTCCGTTGGCATCATGGTGGAAAAGTGTAAATTGTGGGTTTTGGAGAACATCAGGTAGGTTTAGGGGGACTTTTGGGGTGGATTCATGGTATTTGGGGTTTTCTTCTGTTTTTTTTTTTTTTTTTTTTTTGGGGGGGGGTGATCCAATTCATTTTTGGGGTGTTTTTGACGTGTATTGGGGTCTCCGTTGGGTTTTGTTGGGTTCTTGTTGGTCATCATGTTGGAAAAGTGTAAATTGTGGGTTTTGGAGAATATCAGGTGAGTTTAAGTTTTTTTCGGTGGTGTATCTATGGTTTTGGGGGAATTCTTCTGTTTTTTTTTAGCGTTTTCTTCTGTTTTTGAGGTGGTCCCGTTCTTTTTTGGGGTGTTTTTGACATATTTTGGGGTCTCCGTTGGTTTTTGTTGGGTTCTCGTTGGTTGTTAAGGTTAATGGGAATGGATTGTGGTTTTGAAGAAGGTCAGGTGAGTTTAGGGTGGTTTTGCGGGGAAATTCATAGTTTTTGGTGTTTTTTCTTCTGATCCAGTTCTTTTCTGGGGTGTTTTTGACGTGTTTTGGGGTCTCCGTTGGGTTTCGTTGAGTTCCTAATGGGTTTTATGGTGGTTGGGAGTGGACATTTGGATTTGGAGAACATCAGGTACGTTTAGAGTGGTTTTGGGATTGGATCCGTGCTTTTTGGGGTTTTCTTTCGTTTTTGGGGGTGATCCTGTTCTTGTTTGGGGTGTTTTTGACGTGTTTTGGGTTCTCTGTTGGGTTTCGTTGGGTTTTCCGTGGTCATCATGGTGGAAAAGTGTAAATTGTGGGTTTTGGAGAACATCAGGTAGGTTTATGAGGACTTTTGGGGCAGATTCAAGGTTTTTAGGGTTTTCTTCTGTTTTTTTCTAGTGATCCAGTTGTTTTTCGGCGTGTTTTTGACGTGTTTTGGGTTCTCCGTTGGGTTTCGTTGGGTTTTCCGTGGTCATCATGGTGGAAAAATGTAAATTGTGGGTTTTGGAGAACATCACGTAGGTTTAGTGTCGTTTTGGGGTGGATCTATGATTTTGGGGAATTTTGTTCCAGTTATGGGGTGATCCCGTTCTTGTTTGGTGTGTTTTTGACGTGTTTTGGGTTCTCCGTTGGGTTTCGTTGGGTTTTCCGTGGTCATCATGGTGAAAAAGTGTAAATTGTGGGTTTTTGAGAACATCAGGTAGGTTTAGGGGGACTTTTGGGGTGGATTCATGGTTTTTAGGGTTTTCTTCTGTTTTTTTCTACTGATCCAGTTTTTTTTCGGCGTGTTTTTGACGTGTTTTGGGTTCTCCGTTGGGTTTTGTTGGGGTTTCCGTTGGTATCATGGTGGGAATGGGTAAATTGTGGGTTTTGGAGAACATCAGGTAGGTTTAGGGGGACTTTTGGGGTGGATTCATGGTATTTGTTTTTTTTTCTGTTTTTTTTGGGGTGATCCCATTCTTTTTTGGGGTGTTTTTGACGTGTTTTGGGGTCTCCGTTAGGTTTTGTTGGGTTCTTGTTGGTCATCATGTTGGAAAAGTGTAAATTGTGGGTTTTGGAGAATATCAGGTGAGTTTAAGTTTTTTTGGGTGGTGTATCTATGGTTTTGGGGGAATTCTTCTGTTTTTTTAGCGTTTTCTTCTGTTTTTGGGGTGGTCCCATTCTTTTTTGGGGTGTTTTTGACATATTTTGGGGTCTCTGTTGGTTTTTGTTGGGTTCTTGTTGTTCATCATGGTGAAAACGGGTAAATTGTGGGTATTGGAGAACATCAGGTAGGTTTAGGGGTCTTTTGGGGTGGATCAACGGCTTTTAGGGTTTTCTTTCGGTTTTGGGGGTGATCCCGTTTTTTTTTTGTGGTGTTTTTGACGTGTTTTGGGTTTTTTTGTTGCGTTTTGTTGATTTCCTAATGTGTTTTAAGTTTGTTGGGAGTGGACTTTGGGATTTGGAGAACAGCAGGTAGGTTTAGTGTGTTTTTGGGGTGGATCTATGGTTTTTGGGGTTTTCTTTCTTTTTTAGGGGTTATCCTGTTCTTGTTTGGGGTGTTTTTGACTTGTTTTGGGGTCTCCGTTGGGTTTTAGTTGGATTCTCGTTGGTCCTTAAGGTAAATGGGAGTGGATTGTTGGTTTTGAAGAAGATCAGGTGAGTTTAGGGTGGTTTTGCGGGGAAATTCATAGTTTTTGGTGTTTTTTCTTCTGATCCAGTTCTTTTTTGGGGTGTTTTTGACGTGTTTTGGGGTCTCCGTTGGGTTTCGTTGAGTTCCTAATGGGTTTTATGGTGGTTGGGAGTGGACATTTGGATTTGGAGAACATCAGGTACGTTTAGAGTGGTTTTGGGATTGGATCCGTGCTTTTTGGGGTTTTCTTTCGTTTTTGGGGGTGATCCTGTTCTTGTTTGGGGTGTTTTTGACGTGTTTTGGGTTCTCCGTTGGGTTTCGTTGGGTTTTCCGTGGTCATCATGGTGGAAAAATGTAAATTGTGGGTTTTGGAGAACATCACGTAGGTTTAGTGTCGTTTTGGGGTGGATCTATGGTTTTGGGGAATTTTGTTCCAGTTATGGGGTGATCCCGTTCATTTTTGGGGTGTTTCTGACGTGTTTTGGGTTCTCCGTTGGGTTTCGTTGCGTTTTCCGTGGTCATCATGGTGGAAAAGTGTAAATTGTGGGTTTTGGAGAACATCAGGTAGGTTTAGGGGGACTTTTGGGGTGGATTCATGGTATTTGGGGTTTTCTTCTGGTTTTTTTTTTTTTTTTTTTTTTTTGGGGGGTGATCCAATTCATTTTTGGGGTGTTTTTGACGTGTTTTGGGGTCTCCGTTGGGTTTTGTTGGGTTCTTGTTGGTCATCATGTTGGAAAAGTGTAAATTGCGGGTTTTGGAGAACATTAGGTAGGTTTAGTGTCGTTTTGGGGTGGATCTATGCTTTGGGGGGATTTTCTTCCAGTTTTTGGGGTGATTCTGTTCTTGTTTGGGGTGTTTTTGACGTGTTCTGGGTTCTCCATTGGGTTTCGTTGGGTTTTCCGTGGTCATCATGTTGAAAAAGTGTAAATTGTGGGTTTTGGAAAACATCAGGTAGGTTTACTGTCTTTTTGGGGTGGATCTATGTTTTTGGGGGATTTTCTTCCAGTTTTGGGGGTGATCCTGTTCTTGTTTGGGGTGTTTTTGACGTTTTTTGTGGTCTCTGTTTTGTTTCGTTGTGTGTTCCTTGTTCATTTTGGTGGAAAAGGCTGAATAGTGGGTTTTGGAGAACATCAGGTATGTTTAGGGCGTTTTTGGGATTTGATCCGTGCTTTTTGGGGATTTTGTTCCAGTTTTGGGGGTGATTCCGTTCTTGTTTGTGGTGTTTTGATGTGTTTTGGGTTCTCCGTTGGGTTTCGTTGGGTTTTCCGTTGGCATCATGGTGGAAAAGTGTAAATTGTGGGTTTTGGAGAACATCAGGTAGGTTTAGGGGGACTTTTGGGGTGGATTCATGGTATTTGGGGTTTTCTTTTTTTTTTTTTTTTTTTTTTTTTTTTTTTTGGGGGGGGGTGATCCAATTCATTTTTGGGGTGTTTTTGACGTGTATTGGGGTCTCCGTTGGGTTTTGTTGGGTTCTTGTTGGTCATCATGTTGGAAAAGTGTAAATCGCGTGTTTTGGAGAACATCAGGTAGGTTTAGTGTCGTTTTGGGGTGGATCTATGTTTTGGGGGGATTTTCTTCCAGTTTTGGGGGTGATTTCATTCTTGTTTGGGGTGTTTTTGACTTGTTTTGGGGTCTCCGTTGGGTTTTAGTTGGATTCTCGTTGGTCGTTAATGTAAATGGGAGTGGATTGTGGGTTTTGAAGAAGATCAGGTGAGTTTAGGGTGGTTTTGTGGGGAAATTCATAGTTTTTGGTGTTTTTTCTTCTGATCCAGTTCTTTTCTGGGGTGTTTTTGACGTGTTTTGGGGTCTCCGTTGGGTTTCGTTGAGTTCCTAATGGGTTTTATGGTGGTTGGGAGTGGACATTTGGATTTGGAGAACATCAGGTACGTTTAGAGTGGTTTTGGGATTGGATCCGTGCTTTTTGGGGTTTTCTTTCGTTTTTGGGGGTGATCCTGTTCTTGTTTGGGGTGTTTTTGACGTGTTTTGGGTTCTCCGTTGGGTTTCGTTGGGTTTTCCGTGGTCATCATGGTGGAAAAGTGTAAATTGTGGGTTTTGGAGAACATCAGGTAGGTTTAGGGGGACTTTTGGGGTGGATTCATGGTATTTGGGGTTTTCTTCTGTTTTTTTTCTAGAGATCCAGTTGTTTTTCGGCGTGTTTTTGATGTGTTATTGGGTCTCCGTTATGTTTTGTTGGGATCTTGTTGGTCATCATGTTGGAAAAGTGTAAATTGTGGGTTTTGGAGAATATCAGGTGAGTTTAAGTTTTTTTGGTGGTGTATCTATGGTTTTGGGGGAATTCTTCTGTTTTTTTTTTTAGCGTTTTCTTCTGTTTTTGAGGTGGTCCCGTTCTTTTTTGGGGTGTTTTTGACATATTTTGGGGTCTCCGTTGGTTTTTGTTGGGTTCTCGTTTTTTGCTAAGGTTAATGGGAATGGATTGTGGGTTTTGAAGAAGGTCAGGTGAGTTTAGGGTGGTTTTGCGGGGAAATTCATAGTTTTTGGTGTTTTTTCTTCTGATCCAGTTCCTTTTTGGGGTGTTTTTGACGTGTTTTGGGGTTTCCGTTGGGTTTCGTTGAGTTCCTAATGGGTTTTATGGTGGTTGGGAGTGGACATTTGGATTTGGAGAACATCAGGTACGTTTAGAGTGGTTTTGGGATTGGATCCGTGCTTTTTGGGGTTTTCTTTCGTTTTTGGGGGTGATCCTGTTCTTGTTTGGGGTGTTTTTGACGTGTTTTGGGTTCTCCGTTGGGTTTCGTTGGGTTTTCCGTGGTCATCATGGTGGAAAAGTGTAAATTGTGGGTTTTGGAGAACATCAGGTAGGTTTAGGGGGACTTTTGGGGTGGATTCATGGTATTTGGGATTTTCTTCTGTTTTTTTTTTTGGGGGGGAGTGATCCAATTCATTTTTGGTGTGTTTTTGACGTGTTTTGGGGTCTCCGTTGGGTTTCGTTGGGTTTTCCGTGGTCATCATGGTGGAAAAGTGTAAATTGTTGGTTTTGGAGAACATCAGGTAGATTTAGTGTCGTTTTGGGGTGGATCTATGGTTTTGGGGGATTTTGTTCCAGTTTTGGGGTGATCCCGTTCTTTTTTGGGGTGTTTGTGACGTGTTTTGGGTTTTCCGTTGGGTTTCGTTGGGTTTTCCGTGGTCATCATGTTGGAAAAGTGTAAATTGCGGGTTTTGGAGAACATCAGGTAGGTTTAGGGGGACTTTTGGGGCAGAGTCATGTTTTTTGGTGTTTTCTTCTGTTTCTTGGGGTGGTCCCGCTCTTTTTTCGGAAATTTTTGAGGTGTATGGGGGTCTTTGTTGGGTTTTGTTGTGTACTCGTTGGTCATCGTGATGGAAAATGGTAAATTGTGGGTTTTGGAGAACATCAGGTAGGTTTAGGGTGGTTTTGGGATTGGATCCGTTCTTTTGGGGGATTTTCTTCCAGTTTAAGAGTGATCCCTTTATTTTTGGGGTGTTTTTGACGTCTTTTGGTGTCTCGTTTTGGGTTTTCGTTTGGTTCATGTTGGTCATCCTGGTGAAAAAGTGTAAATTGTGGGTTTTGGAGAACATCAGGTAGGTTTAGGGGGACTTTTGGTGTGGATCTATGGCATTTGGGGTTTTCTTCTGTGTTTTGGGGAGATCCTGTTCTTTTTTGGTTTTTTTTTTGACATGTTTTTTGGTCTCCATTGGGTTTTGTTGGGTTTTCCATGGTCATCATGGTGGAAAAGGGTAAATTTGTGGGTTTTGGAGAACATCAGGTATGTTTAGGGTGGTTTTGGGATTGGATCTGTGCTTTTTGGGGATTTTCTTCCAGTTTATGGGTGATCCCTTTCTTTTTTGGGGTGTTTTTGACATGTTTTGCTGTCTCCTTTTGGGTTTTCGTTTGGTTCATGTTGGTCATCATGGTGAAAATTGTAAATTTTTTGGTGGGGAAGTTTCTTACAGTTTTGGGGGTGATCCCATTCTTTTTTGGGGTGTTTTTGACATGTTTTGGGGTCTCTGTTGGGTTTCGTTGGGTTTTCTGTTTTCATGGTGGTGGAAAAGTGTAAATTGTGGGTTTTGGAGAACTTCAGGTAGGTTTAGGCTGTTTTTGGGGTGGATCTATTTTTTGGGGGTTTTCTTTCGTTTTGGGGGTTATCCCATTCTTTTTTTGGGTGTTTTTGACGTGTTTTGAGGTCTCCGTTTGTTTTTTTTGGGTTTCCATTGGGTTTTCTGGTGGTTGGGAGTGGATTGTACATTTAGGAGAACATCAGGTAGGTTTAAGGGTTTTTTGGGTTGTTAAATCACATTTTTTCTTCTGATTCGGTTCGCTTCTGGGGTGTTCTTGACGTGTTTTGTGGTTTCCGTTGCGTTTCGTTGAGTTTTGACAAATTGACAAATCCTTGAAGTCCCTTTTGATTGCTCACAGGCTATGCGTTGCCACTCCTTCTCCTCCCAGATATAGGACGAGCAATCGGTAATAGTCTGACGGTTGAACCAAGCTGGGAAGCCTCCTTGTGATGTCCTAACCCAGGCCCTAGGAAGGCAGCAGATTTCCCTTAGAGGAGGGTCCCTTCTACATATTGGACCCTCTGTTCCGCTGATTGATAAATCACCCACAACTAAAACTCACCTTTTCTTCCTGCTGCCTGTGGTCACTATACGGGGGGGTTGGCTTTTCCAACTCTGCCAATATCTCTGGTGGAGAGGGATTATAGCCTTTTCCATCCATCGATTGCCTTTCGGCCTCCAGGGCCTTATACCTGTTGCGCAGGTCTACCTGATAGTGTGATATGGTTGAGATTTAGATAAAATTGCAAACACAAACATTAAAGTGATTACTGGTATCTACCACAGCATTATCTACGACTATAGAATCACAATGACTTCTCATGCAAACACAACCTTTCCCAATATATACAAGTACAGTATCAAGGGTTTCATTAGGATGTATCTCAACGTGGCAAATATTTTGCTCAGTGTCAAGACAAATGTCTTGGGATTCCAGCGTGTTACTTTCACAGATGGAACTTTTTTGTTCACGCACAATGCATGCATTTACATCAATTGTTTGCCACTTTCCTCCCTTTTGATGGGTCCATACTTTATGCCCTTTAGTATAAAGTATAGTTCCATTATGATTGAGTCCTAATGCAATGATTGGCTATACATTGTATACGGTGGCATTACTTATGTATAAGTATAAAGGACACAATTTGATCATTTTCTGCATAAAGGGTAAAGTTGACTAATTGCAACCATGCTTGAAAATCTTTTTCAAATTCTGAAGCATTATCCCAAATAAATTTTCGAATTTCAGTGGGCAAAGTTCCTCCTTCTCCCTGTCTCTAATAATAGCTGCTGCTAAAGATTGTATACATTACTGCATTTGGATACAGCTCCAAGCAAGGGAGGTATTGCCTTAGCTTTTTCCAAGGGCATGTACAATTAATTGATGATATAGAAGCCATTGCTTTGCTAAAGACAATAAGGATGATTTTTATTGGATGATCGAGTTACTGTAGTCAGAAACTAAACCCAACCCTAAACCTAACCCTAACCCTAACGGCTGCCCGCAGATCTAAACCTAACGCTCAAACCCTAATCCTAACCCTAACCCTAACCCTAACCCGAACACTAAAGCTAAACCTAACCCTAACCCTTACCGTAAACCTAACCCTAAAGTAACCCTAACCCTAACCCTAACCCTATTCCTAACACTAACCCTAACCCTAACCCTAACCCTAATCCAAACAGAACCCTAAACCTTACCCTAACCCTAACCCTAAACCTAACCCTAACCCTAAATCTAACCCTAACATAACCCTAACCCTAAGGCTAAGCCTAAGCCTAACCCTAACCCTAACACTAACCCTAACGGAACCCTAACCCTAACCCTAACAAAACCCTAAACCTAACCCTAACCATAAACCTAAACCTAATCCTAACACTAACCCTAACCCTAACCCTAACAGAACCCTAACCCTAACCGAAACCCTAAACCTAAACCTAAACCTAAACTAACCCTAACCCTAATCTTAACCCTAACCCTAACCTTAACCCTCTAACCCTAACCCCAACCCTAACCCTCTAACCCTAACCCTAACCCTAACCCTAACCCTAACCCTAACCCTAACCCTAACCCTAACCCTAACCCTAACAAAACCCTAACCCTAACCCTAACCCTAACCCTAATCCTAACCCTAACAACCCTAACCCTAACCCCTAACCCTAACCCTAACCCTAACCCCTAACCCTAGCCCTAACCCTAACAATAACCCCCAACCCCAACCCTCACCCGAAACCCTAACTCTAGCCCCAGCCCTAGCCCCTAACCCTAACCCTAGTTCCCGAGAACTACATCTCCCGGTATGCTCTGGGCATTCAACATGGCCTCCCGGAAGTCCCAAATCAGAAACTACATTTCCCGGCATACCATGGGTACGCAACATGGCCTCCCGGAAGTCCGGAGTCCCGAGAACTACATCTCCCGGCATGCTCTGGGCACACAACTTGGCCTCCCAGTGCCGGAAAACTACACCTACCAGCATTCCCCACACAGCCAGCATGGCCAATCACAGGCCGAGTGCTCGAGAACTGCATTTACCACTGGAACCCTCACCGCCCATTACTCACTGGAACCCATTACTCACTGGAACCCTCACCGCCCTTACAAAAAAAGCCTCAAGCCCTAACATCCAAAAAACCTCGAAACCCCTACAGACCTAACCCAAACTATTTACCACACTAAACCCCTGAAGACCTATGCCTAAAACCCCTAACCCAAAATCTTAGGATGCTCAAAACCCAAACCCAACCCAAAACGTTAGGAATGCTCAAAGCCCTAGCCCAAACACTTAGGGCGCTCCAAACCCTAACCCCAAAACATTAAGACGCAAAAAACCCTAACCCAAAAACTTAGGGTAATACACCATAAATGTTTGTTCATTGTCTTTTGTATTATAAAAACAAGGAGTTCTGTTTGAGGAGCGGGAGTTGCGAAAGCTCCCTGCTGAAGTAAGGAGCTGCATAATGCTTGCCTAGACACTATGAAAATTCTTTTGCTTAATTTTCTTTTTAAAGAGATTTAAATTCTTAAAAATTCTTTTGCGCGCAACAGTGCGCGCAGTCGCAGAATATACCAGGATGCGTAATCCCGGAATTAGCAAGATATAAAAAGGGACCTTGGCGGAGGTGAGGTGCGTGCCGTTGGTGGAGCTGAGACTCCCCGGCTGCCCAGTGCTGTTTTGCTTGATGTTTGCTTGCTCAATAAATTCCTTTCTATGATTAATACAATGCTCTCTGAAAATTAATTAAGGGGGCAACTTATAACACTTTGGACGCTCAAAACCCAAACCCAAAAACTTTGGACGCTCAAAACCCTATCCCGAAAACACTAGGACGCTCCAAACCCTATCCCGAAAACAGGACGCTCCAAGCCCTAACCCAAAAACATTCAGACGCTCAAAACCCAAACCCAAAACATTAAGATGCTCCAAACCCTATCCGGAAAACATTAGGAAGCTCAAAGACCTATCCCAAAAACTTAGGACGCTCAAAACCCTATCCTGGAAACACTGAGATGCTCAGAACCCTATCCTGAAAATTTAGGACGCTCCAAACCCTAACCCAAAAACATTAGGACGCTCAAAGCCCCAACCCAAAACATTAGGACGCTCCAAACCCTATCCTGGAAACATTAAGATGCTCAAAACCCTATCCTGAAAACTGAGGATGCTCATTACCCACACCCAAAATATTAAGATGCTCAAAACCCTAACCCAACTACTTAGGATGCTTGAAAGCCTATCCCAAAAAATTAGGGCACACAAAAGCCTAACCCCCAAAATTAAGATGCTCAAAATCCAAACCCCAAATGGTTAGGGTTAGTTTTAGGGTTAAAGTCAGGAAAACGTATGCGTAAGTATTAGGTGAATGTTAAGGGTAAGGTTAAGGTTAAGAGTAAGTGTAAGGTTTAGGGTAAGGGTTAGGGTTAATGTAAGGGTCAGGGTAAGGGTTGGGGTAAGGTTTAGGGTTAGGGTTAGGTTAAGGGTAAGGATTAGGGTAAGGGTAAGGTTATGGTTAAAGGAAAGAGTAAGGGTAAGGAAAAAGTAAAGGTAAGGATTTGGGTAATGGTAAGGGTGAGAAGGGTTAGGGTAAGGGTTACGGTAAGGGTTAGGTAACGCAGTGTACAACCTGGGACGTCACACGCAGAGCTGCCTCTGGCAAGGTGAGTGAGGAACAGATGTAGCAGTTGTTGTGTTGTAGGTCTCACTGTTCCTCTAGGCATCCCCTCTTTGTCTTTTAGAGGTGTTGGAGCTGTTTGAAGAGGGTAGATTGAAGCATCTGCCTCGGGGGCTGGTAAGCGGCAGAGGTAAGGGAGCAGATGAGAGTAACTTACCTAGTTGTGCTGTGTCTTTGGATGCTGCATCGGCCTATGCGTTTCTTTTTCTTTCACAGGTGTCTCGCACAGGCTCAAAGGAGCAAACTGCACTCTGAAGAGCTGTGTAAGAAGAGGGGCTGGTCATGAGCTGGGTTGGAGCAGAACGACCAAGTAGCACAAGGTGACTATGAAAGGTGTCCGTCTTGCTTTGCAGGTGCCGTGGCAGGCTCTCCACAGAAGTGGATAAGGATATGAGATAAGGCCAGAGAGCGACAAGGAGCGGCACGTGCAGGGATGGTTTTGAAGCGCTGCGGTGGCTTACTCTTCTGTTCATCAGGTGCCACAGGCAAGGTGGGTTGTAACATCAGTCGTTATATTTGCATGAAAGCAGTTCACTTGAATGCCACAGTGCATCTGAGTAGGGTGTTCTAGCAGAACAAGCTTGTCTGGCACAGCGGTGCCTGATGGCAGTGTGTTTCCTTAGGTGAAGAGGTGCCTGAAGCCCCATCCTATCTAGCCTTGATTCAAAGATCGAAGCCGAAATTCCTTGAAGTGGTATATTCTTTATTGCAGCGCTGGATGGGGGAGGGGGGAGGCGGAGGGTGAGCGAACAGCTGCGTGCTGTTTAGCTGCTGGCCGGGATAAACCACGACACACCTTTTACCCTAACATAATAATTCTGTGAAGGCATTAATGCTTGATTTAGAACTGAATACGTTGCCCCATAGCAATAAGAAATTTCACTTCCATTCCTCCCCTAGCTTCATTATAACCAGTGGAGGATCCGCTAGGGTAGATTCCCCAGGTCCCCGTTATTCCTGTTGAAATCAGGGGTTGATTACCCTAGGAAAAGGCTAGTCAATTTGTCCTCCAAAGCCAGGTCCAAACCGTTTTGTTTTATTTATTTATTTATTTATTTATTTATTTATTTTCATTACATTTCAGAGTTGGTCCAAAAATTCCATAGGGCTTTCTTTTAGACCTTGTTGGAAGCATATTCTCAATTCCCAATTCATCCAGGTTTTAGTATTTACTTAACCGTTCATAATTTTCAGGATGATTCGGGTCTTAGTGGGGGTCGGTCAGGGGAATGCAATTGTCCACAGTTCCCTGAACGGTCCCATCAGCAATCCGAGCTCGCACATGAACTCAGGTTGTTTTAAGAGTTGACCTCTTTTCTGTTTCTGTGACAACTCTCTCGGACCAATCATGGTCCCTTTGCCCTAAAGGGCTAACACCCATGATTTTAAGATCTCTGCCTCGGGCAGAGGCAGAACTATTAACATTCCTACATCCTCTTTCCCTGCTCATTCAACTTCAAACACCTTTAACACTTTCAACAACCCTTTTAACACTTCCTTTATCTTTCTCCAGCCTGTACTTCTCTAATGCCAACATCAAAGGTTCAGTCAGGGGCCAACTTAATTCCCTACCTTTTCCCACCAAGATGCTGAAACATCAGTATACAACATTTCCTCCTGTTCTGCTTCTCAAAAAAACAACATTAACTGTAGCAAAATATTATAGTTTAAAGTTCCATTTAGGGGCCACTTTTCTCCACATTCCAGCTTATAAAGCGGCCACCACTGATTACGATATTTTATCAATGTTTTCCTGTTCACACTTCCACCGGCAGATCCTCCAATATCCTTCCAGTGACTTAAAACACATCCTAACACACTTTTCTTTAAAATTTCACTGCTTGTTTGCCCCCCCAGTTTCCAGTTTACACTTTCAGAATACACATGTTACTTACAAAAGCGTATCACAAAACGTATCACTCACAAAAATACGGGCACGCAATATCTTTCAGTAGCGATGCCACAAAACTACTATTACCAGCAATATTGCCAAAATCACAGTAACAATAGTCAGAGTCAAATTCCACATGCGATAAGTCAGAAAACCGAACTGTGTAACACCGTAACGATATCTTTCTTATAACAATGCCACGAACCTACTATTACCACCAGGAAAATAGCCAAAATCGCAGTAACAATAACCAGAGTTAAATACCATACTCCATGAGTCAGAAAACCGAAATAGACAACACAATTCCAGATGGACCTTAAAGCGAGCTCCTTCCTTAAGGTCCCCAAACATGTACTTATGGTGCTAACCACAAAGTATATACCAAACACTGCCTCGCAGAAGATCACCTTCTGACTTACAGACAGTTCCAGATGACCGGTCTACCAGAAAACCAAACCAGAATAAAGAATATACTCACTTACAATGATGGGGTCCTTGTCTGCCTCCGCAGTGATCCGGTGAGTCGAGGAGTCCCTCCGGGAAATCCCGGGGGTACCCTAGGGAGTCCTGTTCCCAGCAGGTCCTGCAGTCCGGCAGAGAGGTTGTCCCATCTGGGTCGCCAAATTGATTCAAAGATCGAAGCCGAAATTCCTTTAAGTGGTATATTCTTTATTGCAGCGCTGGATGCACGGGGGATCTCTCCACCTATCGTGCATACCCAAAGCAGAAAGCAGTCTTGAATTTATACAATCAATCTATCAATATTCTACAAGCACCTATACATATGCATTACCTATCCCCGCCTTCCCTCGCTTCTCATGCTAATTAGCCTTTTGGCACCTTGCGCCTGCGCAGAGCCTTCCAAGAATTGTGGGCAGGGGTCTTTGGGACGTGGGCAGGGGTCTTTGGGAGGAAGACCCCGAGTCTTCCTCACAGTGTACTTTTCACCTTTGGTCAGGAATCTGCTGAATTGGCATGTTTCTTAATTGCAAGAGCTGGTTGTTGCCAATTCTCCCGTTTGTTGTATCTTTATAATGAATTCCAATGTCCAGTTTCGAGAGTTATAGTCCTTACATTCGTTTCTCTGTCCGCCTGCCGCTTCCTTATCATGAGTTCCAGTGTCTTGTTTCGAGATATACAGTCCTTGTCTGGGGATTGTCCTTGCCTCCCCAATACCTCCTTAATCAATCCCCCCTTTTCTTTTCCCATGCAAATTCTTTTGCATCAGATACTTTCTTTATTTACAGTAACACAACAAAGCAGGCATCTAAACAACATGCACACAAATATTCCTAACACTACTAATACGATTAGAGCAATGAATACTTGTTTCAACCATTGGAAATTGGGCAACCAGGAGGTTAACTTATTCCATAGTTCACTAAAACTCCATGAAAGATCATCTTTACTGATCTCATGTAGGATCCTGGTCTGCTTCCATATTTCTTCCAGGTCGGTAGAGATCCTTCCACTCTGATCTACATACATACAACAACTTGCGTTTATTACTGTACAGACTCCCCCTTGAGTGGCCAGTAACAAGTCTAGGGCCATCCCATTTTGGAATACTACCTGTGATAAACTAGATATCTCTTCTTGTTGAGCCTTTATAGCATCCAGAATTTTGTTTTCTAACTTCTCTATAATTGCAGAAATATTAACTATTGCCTTTTCCAATTCACTCACTCCTAACCATGGGATAAACCATCGCACAAAACTATGAAAAGGGGTGTGTCTCTCTACCAATGGATTGTTAATTTTTCATCTGATTCTCCGGATATGATTTCTCAAGTAACCTCGAGGCACTACATCATGTACTGTCATATTGGGGACTACCGCTCCAAGAGTGCAAGTTCCCTTCCAATTCTCAGGCAAGACCTTACGGGCTGTATCATTGCATAGCCAATACCACCCTTTTCCTTCTGGAACCGTCCAGCTGGTTGAATTTGCCCAGCCGCTAGTCGTACTAATATCAATTGTTCAATTACAAGATGTCTGATTTCCCACATAAGTAGTATCCGTATTTATACAATGCTGTTTTCCTATACCCTTAGGCGGGTTACACCTTTGTACACATACATAATAGGATTCTAACGGCATGAAGCTACTCACTTCTAGTTCCAAAACTGCTTAATATTTTCGACCCCAAGACGTGTTTTCCCACAAATTAGTCCAAGATAAGTTTGCAGGCAAGGGAATCCCAATTAACGATACACCCTTATTCCCATGCTGTGGCAGATGGGTGCATACCCAACAGTTCGTCTTATTAGTTACTTGAGAAATTGTTTGTATTAAGGTCAGGTGTAAGTTCTCATCCCAAGTTGCCCACCCCAAATCCGAGAACCGCACCCCTGCAATCATTAGGATCTGGAAAACCGTAATTTTGTTGGTCCAATTGGAGTGGTGGTCCATATCCTCGCCGGGGCCTTCTTCACCCTTGAATTGTGGATCCAAGCTGCTTGCTTCTTCATCTTAATGGCGGTGTGTGTTGTCAGTAATACTTGGTATGCTCCCATCCACTTTCCTTCCATTTTTCCTGCACGGGTTGTCCTGAAAAAGTCTTTATATATATATAATCCCCGAGCTTAAAGGGGTGGATTGGTTGATCCGACCCTCTAGCCCTGGTCCCTAAAACAAATGTATGTACTTTATTTAATTGTTTCTGAAGTTCAGTTATATAAGCATATAAATATTCTGATCCTAACTGCGTTAGGTCCTCTCCACTAAATAGAAATTGCTATGGCCTTCCATATAAGATTTTGAAGGGACTCAAATTTCCTTTTATTCTAGGTTTAACTCTAATTCCAAGTAATGCTAAAGGGAGGGATTGAGGCCATGACAAATTAGCTTCTTATCCAATTTTAGCTATTTATTGTTTAATTAAATGGTTCATTTTTTCTACCTGTCCACTTGCCTGTGGTCTATAAGGAGTATGCAGTTGCCAATCTATCTTTAGAATCTTACTTATCTGTTCTACCACTTGTGCACAAAAATGTGAACCTCTATCAGAAGACATTGCTACTAGAATCCCAAAGCATGGTATTATTTCATTTAACAAGACTTTAACCACTTCTCTTGCTTTGTTTGTTCGACAGGGAAAGGCTTCAGGCCTTCCTGAAAACGTGTCAGTCAGAACCAGTAAATAATGATACCCCCCTTTTCTAGGGAGTTCTGAAAAATCAATTTGCCACTGTTGCCCCGAATAATTTCCTTTACCGATTATTCCAAATTTTATTCTATCCTTGGTATTGTGTAAGCAAATGCTACATTGTTGAGTTACTTGTTTTATCATATCGTCCCACTAATGTCTGACTCAGGCTCTTATGCAGTGTGCCAGCTCCCCAATGTGTTTTATTGTGTTCTGTAAGAACTATGGGCCATGTCAAACTAGAGGGTATTACTATGTGGTTATCTTTTAAATATACTCATCCATCTGGTTTCATTTTACCTTTCAAATCTTCAATTAATTTTAAGTCTTCTTTTGTATAATTTGGATATAGTTTGGATTTTACCGTCTGGTATCAAAGACAATGCCTTCACCTCAGTTATTTCAGCTGCCTGCTTAGCCTCTGCCAATCGATTTTCCAATTTCAAAATCGGTGTTCCCCTTTTGGTGTCCCTGACAATGCATGATAGCTACCTTTTCTGGTTGTTTTACAGCCTCTAACAATTTTAAAATTTCTTCAGCATACTTTCTGTTTTCACTGAGCGGTCAGCAATCCATGTTCTTTCCAAATTGCTCCATGAGCATGTACCACGCCGAATGTATATTTAGAATCTGTCCAAATATTTACCCTTTTTCCCGCTGCCAGTTCCAATGCTCTCGTGAGAGCAACTATCTCCGCCTTTTGAGCTGATGTTCCAGGGGGTAAAGGCTTAGACTCGATTACCTGCTGAGTAGTTGTTATAGCATATCCAGCTTTACGTTGTCTTTGCGTAACAAAACTGCTCCCATCCGGGAACCAAGTTTCTTCCGCGTCTTCCATGGGCTCCTCCTTAAGGTCTGGTCGGCTGGAATACACAGTCTCTAGAGTTTCTAAACAATCGTGAATCACAGCTTGTGCCGGAGCATCACTAAGAAAAGAGGCTAGATTCACAATATGAATTATCACAATTTCCACGTCGTCCTGTTCTACCAATATTGCTTGATATTTCAAAATCATCAATTCTTGTTTAAGTTGTTTAAAGACTTTTTGTGCTTCTCCAGTCCAGACTAACTTTGACTGGTTAATCTTTATCAATTCACATAGAGGCTTTACCAATAGTCCATAATTATAAATCCAAAGGCGACACCAACCTGTCATTCCTAAAAAGCTTTGTAGCTCCTTTACCATTTGAGGTTCTGGAGTCCGGCAAATGACTTCCTTATGTTCAGTTCCTAGTTCTCGTTGTCCTTCCGAAATGTCAAATCCCAGATAGGTCACACTTTGTTGAGCCAGCTGGACTTTCTGTCAAGAGACTTGATATCCATTTAAACCCAGAAAATTAAGACGACTTATAGTCCATTGAATACAACTCCCTTTAGTCTCGGTAGCTATTAAGAGATCATCTACATATTGTAACAAAGCACCTTCAGTGTCCGGAGGTATCCATGTTTCGAGTTCCCTTGCTAATTGGTTTCCAAAAATAGTGGGGCTATTCTTGAATCCTTGAGGTAGTAATGTCCACGTAAGCTGCGTCTTTCTGCCTGAATCGGGATTTTCCCATTCAAAGGCGAATAGGTTTTGGCTTTCTGTGGCTAAGCCTAGGCAGAAGAAGGCATCTTTTAAATCCAGTACGGTAAACCAGACTTGACTATTCTTTAATTTAGTCAGCAAAGTATAAGGGTTTGCCACTACTGGATGTGTATGCTCAGTGATTTTATTTATGGCCCTCAAATCCTGAACTAGCCTATAGCTTTTTCATCTGCCTTTTTAACTGGCAATATGGGTGCATTGTATTCTGATTCGCATTCAATCAATAATCCATACTGTAAAAATTTATCAATTATCTCTTTAATTCCTTTCCTGTCTTCTATCCTCAAAGGATATTACTTAACCTTAACGGGTTTCTCTCCTGGCTTTAATTTAATAATTATTAAGGTCACATTTTTAGCTCTTCCAGGGACTTCGGTAGCCCAAACTCCTGGACATACTTGATCTGTGATCTCTAAAGGTATTTCACTTTTAGGCTCAGTTTGTATTAGTGCCAAGCTTAACACATTTATTAGTTGTTCTTCTCCTGTTCTTAATTCCATTTTCCCTTTTTCAAAGACAATTTCTGCTCCTACTTGCTCTAATAAATCTCTACCTAAGAGTGCCCATGAGGAGCTAGGCATAGATAAAAATCTGTGTATGCCCCATTGTTTCCCTAACTTGTACTTCAAAGGTTCACAAAAATAAGCCTTTTCGGTTACACCTTGTCCTGGTTTCAGTTAGAACAGAGTTAATTTTCTTCCTAGTAGCTGGGAGAATGCTATGTTTTGGCTTAGGATGAGAAGAGTGCTGATAACACCCCGATGTTTCAATTGTTGCAGAGCAATGCTTATACCAAGCCAAGGACATCTCAGCTTCTTGCTCTGTCCTGCCAACAGGCAGGCTGGGGGTGCAGTAAGAGCTGGGAGGGGACAGACCCAGGACAGGTGACCCAAACTAGCCAAAGGGGTATTCCATAGCATCTGACGTCAGGCTAAACAATACATAAGGGTGGCTAGCCAGGGGGAGGGGGCCGGACTGCTCGGGGTTAGGCTGGGCATCGGTCAGCGGGTGGTGAGCAATTGCATTGTGCATCACTTGTTTGTACACATTATTAGTAGTGGTACTATTATCATCATTGTATTATTATTATTATTATTATTATTATTATTGTTATTGTTATTGTTATTGTTATTGTTATTGTTATTATTATTTTGTCTTATTAAACTGTCTTTATCTCAACTCACAGGCTTCACTTTCCATTTCTCTCCCCCGTCCCAGAGAGGGAGGGGGAGGGGGAGCGAACAGCTGCGTGGTGTTTAGCTGCCGGCCGGGTTAAACCACGACACACCTTTTACCCTAACATAATAATTCTGTGAAGGCATTAATGCTTGATTTAGAACTGAATACGTTGCCCCATAGCAATAAGAAATTTCACTTCCATTCCTCCCCTAGCTTCATTATAACCAGTGGAGGATCCGCTAGGGTAGATTCCCCAGGTCCCCGTTATTCCTGTTGAAATCAGGGGTTGATTACCCTAGGAAAAGGCTAGTCAATTTGTCCTCCAAAGCCAGGTCCAAACCGTTTTGTTTTATTTATTTATTTATTTATTTATTTATTTATTTATTTATTTTCATTACATTTCAGAGTTGGTCCAAAAATTCCATAGGGCTTTCTTTTAGACCTTGTTGGAAGCATATTCTCAATTCCCAATTCATCCAGGTTTTAGTATTTACTTAACCGTTCATAATTTTCAGGATGATTCGGGTCTTAGTGGGGGTCGGTCAGGGGAATGCAATTGTCCACAGTTCCCTGAACGGTCCCATCAGCAATCCGAGCTCGCACATGAACTCAGGTTGTTTTAAGAGTTGACCTCTTTTCTGTTTCTGTGACAACTCTCTCGGACCAATCATGGTCCCTTTGCCCTAAAGGGCTAACACCCATGATTTTAAGATCTCTGCCTCGGGCAGAGGCAGAACTATTAACATTCCTACATCCTCTTTCCCTGCTCATTCAACTTCAAACACCTTTAACACTTTCAACAACCCTTTTAACACTTCCTTTATCTTTCTCCAGCCTGTACTTCTCTAATGCCAACATCAAAGGTTCAGTCAGGGGCCAACTTAATTCCCTACCTTTTCCCACCAAGATGCTGAAACATCAGTATACAACATTTCCTCCTGTTCTGCTTCTCAAAAAAACAACATTAACTGTAGCAAAATATTATAGTTTAAAGTTCCATTTAGGGGCCACTTTTCTCCACATTCCAGCTTATAAAGCGGCCACCACTGATTACGATATTTTATCAATGTTTTCCTGTTCACACTTCCACCGGCAGATCCTCCAATATCCTTCCAGTGACTTAAAACACATCCTAACACACTTTTCTTTAAAATTTCACTGCTTGTTTGCCCCCCCAGTTTCCAGTTTACACTTTCAGAATACACATGTTACTTACAAAAGCGTATCACAAAACGTATCACTCACAAAAATACGGGCACGCAATATCTTTCAGTAGCGATGCCACAAAACTACTATTACCAGCAATATTGCCAAAATCACAGTAACAATAGTCAGAGTCAAATTCCACATGCGATAAGTCAGAAAACCGAACTGTGTAACACCGTAACGATATCTTTCTTATAACAATGCCACGAACCTACTATTACCACCAGGAAAATAGCCAAAATCGCAGTAACAATAACCAGAGTTAAATACCATACTCCATGAGTCAGAAAACCAAAATAGACAACACAATTCCAGATGGACCTTAAAGCGAGCTCCTTCCTTAAGGTCCCCAAACATGTACTTATGGTGCTAACCACAAAGTATATACCAAACACTGCCTCGCAGAAGATCACCTTCTGACTTACAGACAGTTCCAGATGACCGGTCTACCAGAAAACCAAACCAGAATAAAGAATATACTCACTTACAATGATGGGGTCCTTGTCTGCCTCCGCAGTGATCCGGTGAGTCGAGGAGTCCCTCCGGGAAATCCCGGGGGTACCCTAGGGAGTCCTGTTCCCAGCAGGTCCTGCAGTCCGGCAGAGAGGTTGTCCCATCTGGGTCGCCAAATTGATTCAAAGATCAAAGCCGAAATTCCTTTAAGTGGTATATTCTTTATTGCAGCGCTGGATGCACGGGGGATCTCTCCACCTATCGTGCATACCCAAAGCAGAAAGCAGTCTTGAATTTATACAATCAATCTATCAATATTCTACAAGCACCTATACATATGCATTACCTATCCCCGCCTTCCCTCGCTTCTCATGCTAATTAGCCTTTTGGCACCTTGCGCCTGCGCAGAGCCTTCCAAGAATTGTGGGCAGGGGTCTTTGGGACGTGGGCAGGGGTCTTTGGGAGGAAGACCCCGAGTCTTCCTCACAGTGTACTTTTCACCTTTGGTCAGGAATCTGCTGAATTGGCATGTTTCTTAATTGCAAGAGCTGGTTGTTGCCAATTCTCCCGTTTGTTGTATCTTTATAATGAATTCCAATGTCCAGTTTCGAGAGTTATAGTCCTTACATTCGTTTCTCTGTCCGCCTGCCGCTTCCTTATCATGAGTTCCAGTGTCTTGTTTCGAGATATACAGTCCTTGTCTGGGGATTGTCCTTGCCTCCCCAATACCTCCTTAATCAATCCCCCCTTTTCTTTTCCCATGCAAATTCTTTTGCATCAGATACTTTCTTTATTTACAGTAACACAACAAAGCAGGCATCTAAACAACATGCACACAAATATTCCTAACACTACTAATACGATTAGAGCAATGAATACTTGTTTCAACCATTGGAAATTGGGCAACCAGGAGGTTAACTTATTCCATAGTTCGCTAAAACTCCATGAAGGATCATCTTTACTGATCTCATGTAGGATCCTGGTCTGCTTCCATATTTCTTCCAGGTCGGTAGAGATCCTTCCACTCTGATCTACATACATACAACAACTTGTGTTTATTACTGTACAGACTCCCCCTTGAGTGGCCAGTAACAAGTCTAGGGCCATCCGATTTTGGAATACTACCTGTGATAAACTAGATATCTCTTCTTGTTGAGCCTTTATGGCATCCAGAATTTTGTTTTCTAACTTCTCTATAATTGCAGAAATATTAACTATTGCCTTTTCCAATTCACTCACTCCTAACCATGGGATAAACCATCGCACAAAACTATGAAAAGGGGTGTGTCTCTCTACCAATGGATTGTTAATTTTTCATCTGATTCTCCGGATATGATTTCTCAAGTAACCTCGAGGCACTACATCATGTACTGTCATATTGGGGACTACCGCTCCAAGAGTGCAAGTTCCCTTCCAATTCTCAGGCAAGACCTTACGGGCTGTATCATTGCATAGCCAATACCACCCTTTTCCTTCTGGAACCGTCCAGCTGGTTGAATTTGCCCAGCCGCTAGTCGTACTAATATCAATTGTTCAATTACAAGATGTCTGATTTCCCACATAAGTAGTATCCGTATTTATACAATGCTGTTTTCCTATACCCTTAGGCGGGTTACACCTTTGTACACATACATAATAGGATTCTAACGGCATGAAGCTACTCACTTCTAGTTCCAAAACTGCTTAATATTTTCGACCCCAAGACGTGTTTTCCCACAAATTAGTCCAAGATAAGTTTGCAGGCAAGGGAATCCCAATTAACGATACACCCTTATTCCCATGCTGTGGCAGATGGGTGCATACCCAACAGTTCGTCTTATTAGTTACTTGAGAAATTGTTTGTATTAAGGTCAGGTGTAAGTTCTCATCCCAAGTTGCCCACCCCAAATCCGAGAACCGCACCCCTGCAATCATTAGGATCTGGAAAACCGTAATTTTGTTGGTCCAATTGGAGTGGTGGTCCATATCCTCGCCGGGGCCTTCTTCACCCTTGAATTGTGGATCCAAGCTGCTTGCTTCTTCATCTTAATGGCGGTGTGTGTTGTCAGTAATACTTGGTATGCTCCCATCCACTTTCCTTCCATTTTTCCTGCACGGGTTGTCCTGAAAAAGTCTTTATATATATATAATCCCCGAGCTTAAAGGGGTGGATTGGTTGATCCGACCCTCTAGCCCTGGTCCCTAAAACAAATGTATGTACTTTATTTAATTGTTTCTGAAGTTCAGTTATATAAGCATATAAATATTCTGATCCTAACTGCGTTAGGTCCTCTCCACTAAATAGAAATTGCTATGGCCTTCCATATAAGATTTTGAAGGGACTCAAATTTCCTTTTATTCTAGGTTTAACTCTAATTCCAAGTAATGCTAAAGGGAGGGATTGAGGCCATGACAAATTAGCTTCTTATCCAATTTTAGCTATTTATTGTTTAATTAAATGGTTCATTTTTTCTACCTGTCCACTTGCCTGTGGTCTATAAGGAGTATGCAGTTGCCAATCTATCTTTAGAATCTTACTTACCTGTTGTACCACTTGTGCACAAAAATGTGAACCTCTATCAGAAGACATTGCTACTAGAATCCCAAAGCATGGTATTATTTCATTTAACAAGACTTTAACCACTTCTCTTGCTTTGTTTGTTCGACAGGGAAAGGCTTCAGGCCTTCCTGAAAACGTGTCAGTCAGAACCAGTAAATAATGATACCCCCCTTTTCTAGGGAGTTCTGAAAAATCAATTTGCCACTGTTGCCCCGAATAATTTCCTTTACCGATTATTCCAAATTTTATTCTATCCTTGGTATTGTGTAAGCAAATGCTACATTGTTGAGTTACTTGTTTTATCATATCGTCCCACTAATGTCTGACTCAGGCTCTTATGCAGTGTGCCAGCTCCCCAATGTGTTTTATTGTGTTCTGTAAGAACTATGGGCCATGTCAAACTAGAGGGTATTACTATGTGGTTATCTTTTAAATATACTCATCCATCTGGTTTCATTTTACCTTTCAAATCTTCAATTAATTTTAAGTCTTCTTTTGTATAATTTGGATATAGTTTGGATTTTACCGTCTGGTATCAAAGACAACGCCTTCACCTCAGTTATTTCAGCTGCCTGCTTAGCCTCTGCCAATCGATTTTCCAATTTCAAAATCGGTGTTCCCCTTTTGGTGTCCCTGACAATGCATGATAGCTACCTTTTCTGGTTGTTTTACAGCCTCTAACAATTTTAAAATTTCTTCAGCATACTTTGTGTTTTCACTGAGCGGTCAGCAATCCATGTTCTTTCCAAATTGCTCCATGAGCATGTACCACGCCGAATGTATATTTAGAATCTGTCCAAATATTTACCCTTTTTCCCGCTGCCAGTTCCAATGCTCTCGTGAGAGCAACTATCTCCGCCTTTTGAGCTGATGTTCCAGGGGGTAAAGGCTTAGACTCGATTACCTGCTGAGTAGTTGTTATAGCATATCCAGCTTTACGTTGTCTTTGCGTAACAAAACTGCTCCCATCCGGGAACCAAGTTTCTTCCGCCTCTTCCATGGGCTCCTCCTTAAGGTCTGGTCGGCTGGAATACACAGTCTCTAGAGTTTCTAAACAATCGTGAATCACAGCTTGTGCCGGAGCATCACTAAGAAAAGAGGCTAGATTCACAATATGAATTATCACAATTTCCACGTCGTCCTGTTCTACCAATATTGCTTGATATTTCAAAATCATCAATTCTTGTTTAAGTTGTTTAAAGACTTTTTGTGCTTCTCCAGTCCAGACTAACTTTGACTGGTTAATCTTTATCAATTCACATAGAGGCTTTACCAATAGTCCATAATTATAAATCCAAAGGCGACACCAACCTGTCATTCCTAAAAAGCTTTGTAGCTCCTTTACCATTTGAGGTTCTGGAGTCCGGCAAATGACTTCCTTATGTTCAGTTCCTAGTTCTCGTTGTCCTTCCGAAATGTCAAATCCCAGATAGGTCACACTTTGTTGAGCCAGCTGGACTTTCTGTCAAGAGACTTGATATCCATTTAAACCCAGAAAATTAAGACGACTTATAGTCCATTGAATACAACTCCCTTTAGTCTCGGTAGCTATTAAGAGATCATCTACATATTGTAACAAAGCACCTTCAGTGTCCGGAGGTATCCATGTTTCGAGTTCCCTTGCTAATTGGTTTCCAAAAATAGTGGGGCTATTCTTGAATCCTTGAGGTAGTAATGTCCACGTAAGCTGCGTCTTTCTGCCTGAATCGGGATTTTCCCATTCAAAGGCGAATAGGTTTTGGCTTTCTGTGGCTAAGCCTAGGCAGAAGAAGGCATCTTTTAAATCCAGTACGGTAAACCAGACTTGACTATTCTTTAATTTAGTCAGCAAAGTATAAGGGTTTGCCACTACTGGATGTGTATGCTCAGTGATTTTATTTATGGCCCTCAAATCCTGAACTAGCCTATAGCTTTTTCATCTGCCTTTTTAATTGGCAATATGGGTGCATTGTATTCTGATTCGCATTCAATCAATAATCCATACTGTAAAACTTTATCAATTATCTCTTTAATTCCTTTCCTATCTTCTATCCTCAAAGGATATTACTTAACCTTAACGGGTTTCTCTCCTGGCTTTAATTTAATAATTATTAAGGTCACATTTTTAGCTCTTCCAGGGACTTCGGTAGCCCAAACTCCTGGACATACTTGATCTGTGATCTCTAAAGGTATTTCACTTTTAGGCTCAGTTTGTATTAGTGCCAAGCTTAACACATTTATTAGTTGTTCTTCTCCTGTTCTTAATTCCATTTTCCCTTTTTCAAAGACAATTTCTGCTCCTACTTGCTCTAATAAATCTCTACCTAAGAGTGCCCATGAGGAGCTAGGCATAGATAAAAATCTGTGTATGCCCCATTGTTTCCCTAACTTGTACTTCAAAGGTTCACAAAAATAAGCCTTTTCGGTTACACCTTGTCCTGGTTTCAGTTAGAACAGAGTTAATTTTCTTCCTAGTAGCTGGGAGAATGCTATGTTTTGGCTTAGGATGAGAAGAGTGCTGATAACACCCCGATGTTTCAATTGTTGCAGAGCAATGCTTATACCAAGCCAAGGACATCTCAGCTTCTTGCTCTGTCCTGCCAACAGGCAGGCTGGGGGTGCAGTAAGAGCTGGGAGGGGACAGACCCAGGACAGGTGACCCAAACTAGCCAAAGGGGTATTCCATAGCATCTGACGTCAGGCTAAACAATACATAGGGGTGGCTAGCCAGGGGGAGGGGGCCGGACTGCTCGGGGTTAGGCTGGGCATCGGTCAGCGGGTGGTGAGCAATTGCATTGTGCATCACTTGTTTGTACACATTATTAGTAGTGGTACTATTATCATCATTGTATTATTATTATTATTATTATTATTATTATTGTTATTGTTATTGTTATTGTTATTATTATTATTATTTTGTCTTATTAAACTGTCTTTATCTCAACTCACAGGCTTCACTTTCCATTTCTCTCCCCCGTCCCAGAGAGGGAGGGGGAGGGTGAGCGAACAGCTGCGTGGTGTTTAGCTGCCGGCCGGGTTAAACCACGACACACCTTTTACCCTAACATAATAATTCTGTGAAGGCATTAATGCTTGATTTAGAACTGAATACGTTGCCCCATAGCAATAAGAAATTTCACTTCCATTCCTCCCCTAGCTTCATTATAACCAGTGGAGGATCCGCTAGGGTAGATTCCCCAGGTCCCCGTTATTCCTGTTGAAATCAGGGGTTGATTACCCTAGGAAAAGGCTAGTCAATTTGTCCTCCAAAGCCAGGTCCAAACCGTTTTGTTTTATTTATTTATTTATTTATTTATTTATTTTCATTACATTTCAGAGTTGGTCCAAAAATTCCATAGGGCTTTCTTTTAGACCTTGTTGGAAGCATATTCTCAATTCCCAATTCATCCAGGTTTTAGTATTTACTTAACCGTTCATAATTTTCAGGATGATTCGGGTCTTAGTGGGGGTCGGTCAGGGGAATGCAATTGTCCACAGTTCCCTGAACGGTCCCATCAGCAATCCGAGCTCGCACATGAACTCAGGTTGTTTTAAGAGTTGACCTCTTTTCTGTTTCTGTGACAACTCTCTCGGACCAATCATGGTCCCTTTGCCCTAAAGGGCTAACACCCATGATTTTAAGATCTCTGCCTCGGGCAGAGGCAGAACTATTAACATTCCTACATCCTCTTTCCCTGCTCATTCAACTTCAAACACCTTTAACACTTTCAACAACCCTTTTAACACTTCCTTTATCTTTCTCCAGCCTGTACTTCTCTAATGCCAACATCAAAGGTTCAGTCAGGGGCCAACTTAATTCCCTACCTTTTCCCACCAAGATGCTGAAACATCAGTATACAACATTTCCTCCTGTTCTGCTTCTCAAAAAAACAACATTAACTGTAGCAAAATATTATAGTTTAAAGTTCCATTTAGGGGCCACTTTTCTCCACATTCCAGCTTATAAAGCGGCCACCACTGATTACGATATTTTATCAATGTTTTCCTGTTCACACTTCCACCGGCAGATCCTCCAATATCCTTCCAGTGACTTAAAACACATCCTAACACACTTTTCTTTAAAATTTCACTGCTTGTTTGCCCCCCCAGTTTCCAGTTTACACTTTCAGAATACACATGTTACTTACAAAAGCGTATCACAAAACGTATCACTCACAAAAATACGGGCACGCAATATCTTTCAGTAGCGATGCCACAAAACTACTATTACCAGCAATATTGCCAAAATCACAGTAACAATAGTCAGAGTCAAATTCCACATGCGATAAGTCAGAAAACCGAACTGTGTAACACCGTAACGATATCTTTCTTATAACAATGCCACGAACCTACTATTACCACCAGGAAAATAGCCAAAATCGCAGTAACAATAACCAGAGTTAAATACCATACTCCATGAGTCAGAAAACCGAAATAGACAACACAATTCCAGATGGACCTTAAAGCGAGCTCCTTCCTTAAGGTCCCCAAACATGTACTTATGGTGCTAACCACAAAGTATATACCAAACACTGCCTCGCAGAAGATCACCTTCTGACTTACAGACAGTTCCAGATGACCGGTCTACCAGAAAACCAAACCAGAATAAAGAATATACTCACTTACAATGATGGGGTCCTTGTCTGCCTCCGCAGTGATCCGATGAGTCGAGGAGTCCCTCCGGGAAATCCCGGGGGTACCCTAGGGAGTCCTGTTCCCAGCAGGTCCTGCAGTCCGGCAGAGAGGTTGTCCCATCTGGGTCGCCAAATTGATTCAAAGATCGAAGCCGAAATTCCTTTAAGTGGTATATTCTTTATTGCAGCGCTGGATGCACGGGGGATCTCTCCACCTATCGTGCATACCCAAAGCAGAAAGCAGTCTTGAATTTATACAATCAATCTATCAATATTCTACAAGCACCTATACATATGCATTACCTATCCCCGCCTTCCCTCGCTTCTCATGCTAATTAGCCTTTTGGCACCTTGCGCCTGCGCAGAGCCTTCCAAGAATTGTGGGCAGGGGTCTTTGGGACGTGGGCAGGGGTCTTTGGGAGGAAGACCCCGAGTCTTCCTCACAGTGTACTTTTCACCTTTGGTCAGGAATCTGCTGAATTGGCATGTTTCTTAATTGCAAGAGCTGGTTGTTGCCAATTCTCCCGTTTGTTGTATCTTTATAATGAATTCCAATGTCCAGTTTCGAGAGTTATAGTCCTTACATTCGTTTCTCTGTCCGCCTGCCGCTTCCTTATCATGAGTTCCAGTGTCTTGTTTCGAGATATACAGTCCTTGTCTGGGGATTGTCCTTGCCTCCCCAATACCTCCTTAATCAATCCCCCCTTTTCTTTTCCCATGCAAATTCTTTTGCATCAGATACTTTCTTTATTTACAGTAACACAACAAAGCAGGCATCTAAACAACATGCACACAAATATTCCTAACACTACTAATACGATTAGAGCAATGAATACTTGTTTCAACCATTGGAAATTGGGCAACCAGGAGGTTAACTTATTCCATAGTTCACTAAAACTCCATGAAAGATCATCTTTACTGATCTCATGTAGGATCCTGGTCTGCTTCCATATTTCTTCCAGGTCGGTAGAGATCCTTCCACTCTGATCTACATACATACAACAACTTGTGTTTATTACTGTACAGACTCCCCCTTGAGTGGCCAGTAACAAGTCTAGGGCCATCCGATTTTGGAATACTACCTGTGATAAACTAGATATCTCTTCTTGTTGAGCCTTTATAGCATCCAGAATTTTGTTTTCTAACTTCTCTATAATTGCAGAAATATTAACTATTGCCTTTTCCAATTCACTCACTCCTAACCATGGGATAAACCATCGCACAAAACTATGAAAAGGGGTGTGTCTCTCTACCAATGGATTGTTAATTTTTCATCTGATTCTCCGGATATGATTTCTCAAGTAACCTCGAGGCACTACATCATGTACTGTCATATTGGGGACTACCGCTCCAAGAGTGCAAGTTCCCTTCCAATTCTCAGGCAAGACCTTACGGGCTGTATCATTGCATAGCCAATACCACCCTTTTCCTTCTGGAACCGTCCAGCTGGTTGAATTTGCCCAGCCGCTAGTCGTACTAATATCAATTGTTCAATTACAAGATGTCTGATTTCCCACATAAGTAGTATCCGTATTTATACAATGCTGTTTTCCTATACCCTTAGGCGGGTTACACCTTTGTACACATACATAATAGGATTCTAACGGCATGAAGCTACTCACTTCTAGTTCCAAAACTGCTTAATATTTTCGACCCCAAGACGTGTTTTCCCACAAATTAGTCCAAGATAAGTTTGCAGGCAAGGGAATCCCAATTAACGATACACCCTTATTCCCATGCTGTGGCAGATGGGTGCATACCCAACAGTTCGTCTTATTAGTTACTTGAGAAATTGTTTGTATTAAGGTCAGGTGTAAGTTCTCATCCCAAGTTGCCCACCCCAAATCCGAGAACCGCACCCCTGCAATCATTAGGATCTGGAAAACCGTAATTTTGTTGGTCCAATTGGAGTGGTGGTCCATATCCTCGCCGGGGCCTTCTTCACCCTTGAATTGTGGATCCAAGCTGCTTGCTTCTTAATCTTAATGGCGGTGTGTGTTGTCAGTAATACTTGGTATGCTCCCATCCACTTTCCTTCCATTTTTCCTGCACGGGTTGTCCTGAAAAAGTCTTTATATATATATAATCCCCGAGCTTAAAGGGGTGGATTGGTTGATCCGACCCTCTAGCCCTGGTCCCTAAAACAAATGTATGTACTTTATTTAATTGTTTCTGAAGTTCAGTTATATAAGCATATAAATATTCTGATCCTAACTGCGTTAGGTCCTCTCCACTAAATAGAAATTGCTATGGCCTTCCATATAAGATTTTGAAGGGACTCAAATTTCCTTTTATTCTAGGTTTAACTCTAATTCCAAGTAATGCTAAAGGGAGGGATTGAGGCCATGACAAATTAGCTTCTTATCCAATTTTAGCTATTTATTGTTTAATTAAATGGTTCATTTTTTCTACCTGTCCACTTGCCTGTGGTCTATAAGGAGTATGCAGTTGCCAATCTATCTTTAGAATCTTACTTATCTGTTCTACCACTTGTGCACAAAAATGTGAACCTCTATCAGAAGACATTGCTACTAGAATCCCAAAGCATGGTATTATTTCATTTAACAAGACTTTAACCACTTCTCTTGCTTTGTTTGTTCGACAGGGAAAGGCTTCAGGCCTTCCTGAAAACGTGTCAGTCAGAACCAGTAAATAATGATACCCCCCTTTTCTAGGGAGTTCTGAAAAATCAATTTGCCACTGTTGCCCCGAATAATTTCCTTTACCGATTATTCCAAATTTTATTCTATCCTTGGTATTGTGTAAGCAAATGCTACATTGTTGAGTTACTTGTTTTATCATATCGTCCCACTAATGTCTGACTCAGGCTCTTATGCAGTGTGCCAGCTCCCCAATGTGTTTTATTGTGTTCTGTAAGAACTATGGGCCATGTCAAACTAGAGGGTATTACTATGTGGTTATCTTTTAAATATACTCATCCATCTGGTTTCATTTTACCTTTCAAATCTTCAATTAATTTTAAGTCTTCTTTTGTATAATTTGGATATAGTTTGGATTTTACCGTCTGGTATCAAAGACAACGCCTTCACCTCAGTTATTTCAGCTGCCTGCTTAGCCTCTGCCAATCGATTTTCCAATTTCAAAATCGGTGTTCCCCTTTTGGTGTCCCTGACAATGCATGATAGCTACCTTTTCTGGTTGTTTTACAGCCTCTAACAATTTTAAAATTTCTTCAGCATACTTTGTGTTTTCACTGAGCGGTCAGCAATCCATGTTCTTTCCAAATTGCTCCATGAGCATGTACCACGCCGAATGTATATTTAGAATCTGTCCAAATATTTACCCTTTTTCCCGCTGCCAGTTCCAATGCTCTCGTGAGAGCAACTATCTCCGCCTTTTGAGCTGATGTTCCAGGGGGTAAAGGCTTAGACTCGATTACCTGCTGAGTAGTTGTTATAGCATATCCAGCTTTACGTTGTCTTTGCGTAACAAAACTGCTCCCATCCGGGAACCAAGTTTCTTCCGCGTCTTCCATGGGCTCCTCCTTAAGGTCTGGTCGGCTGGAATACACAGTCTCTAGAGTTTCTAAACAATCGTGAATCACAGCTTGTGCCGGAGCATCACTAAGAAAAGAGGCTAGATTCACAATATGAATTATCACAATTTCCACGTCGTCCTGTTCTACCAATATTGCTTGATATTTCAAAATCATCAATTCTTGTTTAAGTTGTTTAAAGACTTTTTGTGCTTCTCCAGTCCAGACTAACTTTGACTGGTTAATCTTTACCAATTCACATAGAGGCTTTACCAATAGTCCATAATTATAAATCCAAAGGCGACACCAACCTGTCATTCCTAAAAAGCTTTGTAGCTCCTTTACCATTTGAGGTTCTGGAGTCCGGCAAATGACTTCCTTATGTTCAGTTCCTAGTTCTCGTTGTCCTTCCGAAATGTCAAATCCCAGATAGGTCACACTTTGTTGAGCCAGCTGGACTTTCTGTCAAGAGACTTGATATCCATTTAAACCCAGAAAATTAAGACGACTTATAGTCCATTGAATACAACTCCCTTTAGTCTCGGTAGCTATTAAGAGATCATCTACATATTGTAACAAAGCACCTTCAGTGTCCGGAGGTATCCATGTTTCGAGTTCCCTTGCTAATTGGTTTCCAAAAATAGTGGGGCTATTCTTGAATCCTTGAGGTAGTAATGTCCACGTAAGCTGCGTCTTTCTGCCTGAATCGGGATTTTCCCATTCAAAGGCGAATAGGTTTTGGCTTTCTGTGGCTAAGCCTAGGCAGAAGAAGGCATCTTTTAAATCCAGTACGGTAAACCAGACTTGACTATTCTTTAATTTAGTCAGCAAAGTATAAGGGTTTGCCACTACTGGATGTGTATGCTCAGTGATTTTATTTATGGCCCTCAAATCCTGAACTAGCCTATAGCTTTTTCATCTGCCTTTTTAATTGGCAATATGGGTGCATTGTATTCTGATTCGCATTCAATCAATAATCCATACTGTAAAAATTTATCAATTATCTCTTTAATTCCTTTCCTGTCTTCTATCCTCAAAGGATATTACTTAACCTTAACGGGTTTCTCTCCTGGCTTTAATTTAATAATTATTAAGGTCACATTTTTAGCTCTTCCAGGGACTTCGGTAGCCCAAACTCCTGGACATACTTGATCTGTGATCTCTAAAGGTATTTCACTTTTAGGCTCAGTTTGTATTAGTGCCAAGCTTAACACATTTATTAGTTGTTCTTCTCCTGTTCTTAATTCCATTTTCCCTTTTTCAAAGACAATTTCTGCTCCTACTTGCTCTAATAAATCTCTACCTAAGAGTGCCCATGAGGAGCTAGGCATAGATAAAAATCTGTGTATGCCCCATTGTTTCCCTAACTTGTACTTCAAAGGTTCACAAAAATAAGCCTTTTCGGTTACACCTTGTCCTGGTTTCAGTTAGAACAGAGTTAATTTTCTTCCTAGTAGCTGGGAGAATGCTATGTTTTGGCTTAGGATGAGAAGAGTGCTGATAACACCCCGATGTTTCAATTGTTGCAGAGCAATGCTTATACCAAGCCAAGGACATCTCAGCTTCTTGCTCTGTCCTGCCAACAGGCAGGCTGGGGGTGCAGTAAGAGCTGGGAGGGGACAGACCCAGGACAGGTGACCCAAACTAGCCAAAGGGGTATTCCATAGCATCTGACGTCAGGCTAAACAATACATAGGGGTGGCTAGCCAGGGGGAGGGGGCCGGACTGCTCGGGGTTAGGCTGGGCATCGGTCAGCGGGTGGTGAGCAATTGCATTGTGCATCACTTGTTTGTACACATTATTAGTAGTGGTACTATTATCATCATTGTATTATTATTATTATTATTATTATTATTATTGTTATTGTTATTGTTATTATTATTATTATTTTGTCTTATTAAACTGTCTTTATCTCAACTCACAGGCTTCACTTTCCATTTCTCTCCCCCGTCCCAGAGAGGGAGGGGGAGGGTGAGCGAACAGCTGCGTGGTGTTTAGCTGCCGGCCGGGTTAAACCACGACACACCTTTTACCCTAACATAATAATTCTGTGAAGGCATTAATGCTTGATTTAGAACTGAATACGTTGCCCCATAGCAATAAGAAATTTCACTTCCATTCCTCCCCTAGCTTCATTATAACCAGTGGAGGATCCGCTAGGGTAGATTCCCCAGGTCCCCGTTATTCCTGTTGAAATCAGGGGTTGATTACCCTAGGAAAAGGCTAGTCAATTTGTCCTCCAAAGCCAGGTCCAAACCGTTTTGTTTTATTTATTTATTTATTTATTTATTTATTTATTTTCATTACATTTCAGAGTTGGTCCAAAAATTCCATAGGGCTTTCTTTTAGACCTTGTTGGAAGCATATTCTCAATTCCCAATTCATCCAGGTTTTAGTATTTACTTAACCGTTCATAATTTTCAGGATGATTCGGGTCTTAGTGGGGGTCGGTCAGGGGAATGCAATTGTCCACAGTTCCCTGAACGGTCCCATCAGCAATCCGAGCTCGCACATGAACTCAGGTTGTTTTAAGAGTTGACCTCTTTTCTGTTTCTGTGACAACTCTCTCGGACCAATCATGGTCCCTTTGCCCTAAAGGGCTAACACCCATGATTTTAAGATCTCTGCCTCGGGCAGAGGCAGAACTATTAACATTCCTACATCCTCTTTCCCTGCTCATTCAACTTCAAACACCTTTAACACTTTCAACAACCCTTTTAACACTTCCTTTATCTTTCTCCAGCCTGTACTTCTCTAATGCCAACATCAAAGGTTCAGTCAGGGGCCAACTTAATTCCCTACCTTTTCCCACCAAGATGCTGAAACATCAGTATACAACATTTCCTCCTGTTCTGCTTCTCAAAAAAACAACATTAACTGTAGCAAAATATTATAGTTTAAAGTTCCATTTAGGGGCCACTTTTCTCCACATTCCAGCTTATAAAGCGGCCACCACTGATTACGATATTTTATCAATGTTTTCCTGTTCACACTTCCACCGGCAGATCCTCCAATATCCTTCCAGTGACTTAAAACACATCCTAACACACTTTTCTTTAAAATTTCACTGCTTGTTTGCCCCCCCAGTTTCCAGTTTACACTTTCAGAATACACATGTTACTTACAAAAGCGTATCACAAAACGTATCACTCACAAAAATACGGGCACGCAATATCTTTCAGTAGCGATGCCACAAAACTACTATTACCAGCAATATTGCCAAAATCACAGTAACAATAGTCAGAGTCAAATTCCACATGCGATAAGTCAGAAAACCGAACTGTGTAACACCGTAACGATATCTTTCTTATAACAATGCCACGAACCTACTATTACCACCAGGAAAATAGCCAAAATCGCAGTAACAATAACCAGAGTTAAATACCATACTCCATGAGTCAGAAAACCGAAATAGACAACACAATTCCAGATGGACCTTAAAGCGAGCTCCTTCCTTAAGGTCCCCAAACATGTACTTATGGTGCTAACCACAAAGTATATACCAAACACTGCCTCGCAGAAGATCACCTTCTGACTTACAGACAGTTCCAGATGACCGGTCTACCAGAAAACCAAACCAGAATAAAGAATATACTCACTTACAATGATGGGGTCCTTGTCTGCCTCCGCAGTGATCCGATGAGTCGAGGAGTCCCTCCGGGAAATCCCGGGGGTACCCTAGGGAGTCCTGTTCCCAGCAGGTCCTGCAGTCCGGCAGAGAGGTTGTCCCATCTGGGTCGCCAAATTGATTCAAAGATCGAAGCCGAAATTCCTTTAAGTGGTATATTCTTTATTGCAGCGCTGGATGCACGGGGGATCTCTCCACCTATCGTGCATACCCAAAGCAGAAAGCAGTCTTGAATTTATACAATCAATCTATCAATATTCTACAAGCACCTATACATATGCATTACCTATCCCCGCCTTCCCTCGCTTCTCATGCTAATTAGCCTTTTGGCACCTTGCGCCTGCGCAGAGCCTTCCAAGAATTGTGGGCAGGGGTCTTTGGGACGTGGGCAGGGGTCTTTGGGAGGAAGACCCCGAGTCTTCCTCACAGTGTACTTTTCACCTTTGGTCAGGAATCTGCTGAATTGGCATGTTTCTTAATTGCAAGAGCTGGTTGTTGCCAATTCTCCCGTTTGTTGTATCTTTATAATGAATTCCAATGTCCAGTTTCGAGAGTTATAGTCCTTACATTCGTTTCTCTGTCCGCCTGCCGCTTCCTTATCATGAGTTCCAGTGTCTTGTTTCGAGATATACAGTCCTTGTCTGGGGATTGTCCTTGCCTCCCCAATACCTCCTTAATCAATCCCCCCTTTTCTTTTCCCATGCAAATTCTTTTGCATCAGATACTTTCTTTATTTACAGTAACACAACAAAGCAGGCATCTAAACAACATGCACACAAATATTCCTAACACTACTAATACGATTAGAGCAATGAATACTTGTTTCAACCATTGGAAATTGGGCAACCAGGAGGTTAACTTATTCCATAGTTCACTAAAACTCCATGAAAGATCATCTTTACTGATCTCATGTAGGATCCTGGTCTGCTTCCATATTTCTTCCAGGTCGGTAGAGATCCTTCCACTCTGATCTACATACATACAACAACTTGTGTTTATTACTGTACAGACTCCCCCTTGAGTGGCCAGTAACAAGTCTAGGGCCATCCGATTTTGGAATACTACCTGTGATAAACTAGATATCTCTTCTTGTTGAGCCTTTATAGCATCCAGAATTTTGTTTTCTAACTTCTCTATAATTGCAGAAATATTAACTATTGCCTTTTCCAATTCACTCACTCCTAACCATGGGATAAACCATCGCACAAAACTATGAAAAGGGGTGTGTCTCTCTACCAATGGATTGTTAATTTTTCATCTGATTCTTCGGATATGATTTCTCAAGTAACCTCGAGGCACTACATCATGTACTGTCATATTGGGGACTACCGCTCCAAGAGTGCAAGTTCCCTTCCAATTCTCAGGCAAGACCTTACGGGCTGTATCATTGCATAGCCAATACCACCCTTTTCCTTCTGGAACCGTCCAGCTGGTTGAATTTGCCCAGCCGCTAGTCGTACTAATATCAATTGTTCAATTACAAGATGTCTGATTTCCCACATAAGTAGTATCCGTATTTATACAATGCTGTTTTCCTATACCCTTAGGCGGGTTACACCTTTGTACACATACATAATAGGATTCTAACGGCATGAAGCTACTCACTTCTAGTTCCAAAATTGCTTAATATTTTCGACCCCAAGACGTGTTTTCCCACAAATTAGTCCAAGATAAGTTTGCAGGCAAGGGAATCCCAATTAACGATACACCCTTATTCCCATGCTGTGGCAGATGGGTGCATACCCAACAGTTCGTCTTATTAGTTACTTGAGAAATTGTTTGTATTAAGGTCAGGTGTAAGTTCTCATCCCAAGTTGCCCACCCCAAATCCGAGAACCGCACCCCTGCAATCATTAGGATCTGGAAAACCGTAATTTTGTTGGTCCAATTGGAGTGGTGGTCCATATCCTCGCCGGGGCCTTCTTCACCCTTGAATTGTGGATCCAAGCTGCTTGCTTCTTAATCTTAATGGCGGTGTGTGTTGTCAGTAATACTTGGTATGCTCCCATCCACTTTCCTTCCATTTTTCCTGCACGGGTTGTCCTGAAAAAGTCTTTATATATATATAATCCCCGAGCTTAAAGGGGTGGATTGGTTGATCCGACCCTCTAGCCCTGGTCCCTAAAACAAATGTATGTACTTTATTTAATTGTTTCTGAAGTTCAGTTATATAAGCATATAAATATTCTGATCCTAACTGCGTTAGGTCCTCTCCACTAAATAGAAATTGCTATGGCCTTCCATATAAGATTTTGAAGGGACTCAAATTTCCTTTTATTCTAGGTTTAACTCTAATTCCAAGTAATGCTAAAGGGAGGGATTGAGGCCATGACAAATTAGCTTCTTATCCAATTTTAGCTATTTATTGTTTAATTAAATGGTTCATTTTTTCTACCTGTCCACTTGCCTGTGGTCTATAAGGAGTATGCAGTTGCCAATCTATCTTTAGAATCTTACTTATCTGTTCTACCACTTGTGCACAAAAATGTGAACCTCTATCAGAAGACATTGCTACTAGAATCCCAAAGCATGGTATTATTTCATTTAACAAGACTTTAACCACTTCTCTTGCTTTGTTTGTTCGACAGGGAAAGGCTTCAGGCCTTCCTGAAAACGTGTCAGTCAGAACCAGTAAATAATGATACCCCCCTTTTCTAGGGAGTTCTGAAAAATCAATTTGCCACTGTTGCCCCGAATAATTTCCTTTACCGATTATTCCAAATTTTATTCTATCCTTGGTATTGTGTAAGCAAATGCTACATTGTTGAGTTACTTGTTTTATCATATCGTCCCACTAATGTCTGACTCAGGCTCTTATGCAGTGTGCCAGCTCCCCAATGTGTTTTATTGTGTTCTGTAAGAACTATGGGCCATGTCAAACTAGAGGGTATTACTATGTGGTTATCTTTTAAATATACTCATCCATCTGGTTTCATTTTACCTTTCAAATCTTCAATTAATTTTAAGTCTTCTTTTGTATAATTTGGATATAGTTTGGATTTTACCGTCTGGTATCAAAGACAACGCCTTCACCTCAGTTATTTCAGCTGCCTGCTTAGCCTCTGCCAATCGATTTTCCAATTTCAAAATCGGTGTTCCCCTTTTGGTGTCCCTGACAATGCATGATAGCTACCTTTTCTGGTTGTTTTACAGCCTCTAACAATTTTAAAATTTCTTCAGCATACTTTGTGTTTTCACTGAGCGGTCAGCAATCCATGTTCTTTCCAAATTGCTCCATGAGCATGTACCACGCCGAATGTATATTTAGAATCTGTCCAAATATTTACCCTTTTTCCCGCTGCCAGTTCCAATGCTCTCGTGAGAGCAACTATCTCCGCCTTTTGAGCTGATGTTCCAGGGGGTAAAGGCTTAGACTCGATTACCTGCTGAGTAGTTGTTATAGCATATCCAGCTTTACGTTGTCTTTGCGTAACAAAACTGCTCCCATCCGGGAACCAAGTTTCTTCCGCGTCTTCCATGGGCTCCTCCTTAAGGTCTGGTCGGCTGGAATACACAGTCTCTAGAGTTTCTAAACAATCGTGAATCACAGCTTGTGCCGGAGCATCACTAAGAAAAGAGGCTAGATTCACAATATGAATTATCACAATTTCCACGTCGTCCTGTTCTACCAATATTGCTTGATATTTCAAAATCATCAATTCTTGTTTAAGTTGTTTAAAGACTTTTTGTGCTTCTCCAGTCCAGACTAACTTTGACTGGTTAATCTTTACCAATTCACATAGAGGCTTTACCAATAGTCCATAATTATAAATCCAAAGGCGACACCAACCTGTCATTCCTAAAAAGCTTTGTAGCTCCTTTACCATTTGAGGTTCTGGAGTCCGGCAAATGACTTCCTTATGTTCAGTTCCTAGTTCTCGTTGTCCTTCCGAAATGTCAAATCCCAGATAGGTCACACTTTGTTGAGCCAGCTGGACTTTCTGTCAAGAGACTTGATATCCATTTAAACCCAGAAAATTAAGACGACTTATAGTCCATTGAATACAACTCCCTTTAGTCTCGGTAGCTATTAAGAGATCATCTACATATTGTAACAAAGCACCTTCAGTGTCCGGAGGTATCCATGTTTCGAGTTCCCTTGCTAATTGGTTTCCAAAAATAGTGGGGCTATTCTTGAATCCTTGAGGTAGTAATGTCCACGTAAGCTGCGTCTTTCTGCCTGAATCGGGATTTTCCCATTCAAAGGCGAATAGGTTTTGGCTTTCTGTGGCTAAGCCTAGGCAGAAGAAGGCATCTTTTAAATCCAGTACGGTAAACCAGACTTGACTATTCTTTAATTTAGTCAGCAAAGTATAAGGGTTTGCCACTACTGGATGTGTATGCTCAGTGATTTTATTTATGGCCCTCAAATCCTGAACTAGCCTATAGCTTTTTCATCTGCCTTTTTAATTGGCAATATGGGTGCATTGTATTCTGATTCGCATTCAATCAATAATCCATACTGTAAAACTTTATCAATTATCTCTTTAATTCCTTTCCTGTCTTCTATCCTCAAAGGATATTACTTAACCTTAACGGGTTTCTCTCCTGGCTTTAATTTAATAATTATTAAGGTCACATTTTTAGCTCTTCCAGGGACTTCGGTAGCCCAAACTCCTGGACATACTTGATCTGTGATCTCTAAAGGTATTTCACTTTTAGGCTCAGTTTGTATTAGTGCCAAGCTTAACACATTTATTAGTTGTTCTTCTCCTGTTCTTAATTCCATTTTCCCTTTTTCAAAGACAATTTCTGCTCCTACTTGCTCTAATAAATCTCTACCTAAGAGTGCCCATGAGGAGCTAGGCATAGATAAAAATCTGTGTATGCCCCATTGTTTCCCTAACTTGTACTTCAAAGGTTCACAAAAATAAGCCTTTTCGGTTACACCTTGTCCTGGTTTCAGTTAGAACAGAGTTAATTTTCTTCCTAGTAGCTGGGAGAATGCTATGTTTTGGCTTAGGATGAGAAGAGTGCTGATAACACCCCGATGTTTCAATTGTTGCAGAGCAATGCTTATACCAAGCCAAGGACATCTCAGCTTCTTGCTCTGTCCTGCCAACAGGCAGGCTGGGGGTGCAGTAAGAGCTGGGAGGGGACAGACCCAGGACAGGTGACCCAAACTAGCCAAAGGGGTATTCCATAGCATCTGACGTCAGGCTAAACAATACATAGGGGTGGCTAGCCAGGGGGAGGGGGCCGGACTGCTCGGGGTTAGGCTGGGCATCGGTCAGCGGGTGGTGAGCAATTGCATTGTGCATCACTTGTTTGTACACATTATTAGTAGTGGTACTATTATCATCATTGTATTATTATTATTATTATTATTATTATTATTGTTATTGTTATTGTTATTGTTATTATTATTATTATTTTGTCTTATTAAACTGTCTTTATCTCAACTCACAGGCTTCACTTTCCATTTCTCTCCCCCGTCCCAGAGAGGGAGGGGGAGGGTGAGCGAACAGCTGCGTGGTGTTTAGCTGCCGGCCGGGTTAAACCACGACACACCTTTTACCCTAACATAATAATTCTGTGAAGGCATTAATGCTTGATTTAGAACTGAATACGTTGCCCCATAGCAATAAGAAATTTCACTTCCATTCCTCCCCTAGCTTCATTATAACCAGTGGAGGATCCGCTAGGGTAGATTCCCCAGGTCCCCGTTATTCCTGTTGAAATCAGGGGTTGATTACCCTAGGAAAAGGCTAGTCAATTTGTCCTCCAAAGCCAGGTCCAAACCGTTTTGTTTTATTTATTTATTTATTTATTTATTTATTTATTTTCATTACATTTCAGAGTTGGTCCAAAAATTCCATAGGGCTTTCTTTTAGACCTTGTTGGAAGCATATTCTCAATTCCCAATTCATCCAGGTTTTAGTATTTACTTAACCGTTCATAATTTTCAGGATGATTCGGGTCTTAGTGGGGGTCGGTCAGGGGAATGCAATTGTCCACAGTTCCCTGAACGGTCCCATCAGCAATCCGAGCTCGCACATGAACTCAGGTTGTTTTAAGAGTTGACCTCTTTTCTGTTTCTGTGACAACTCTCTCGGACCAATCATGGTCCCTTTGCCCTAAAGGGCTAACACCCATGATTTTAAGATCTCTGCCTCGGGCAGAGGCAGAACTATTAACATTCCTACATCCTCTTTCCCTGCTCATTCAACTTCAAACACCTTTAACACTTTCAACAACCCTTTTAACACTTCCTTTATCTTTCTCCAGCCTGTACTTCTCTAATGCCAACATCAAAGGTTCAGTCAGGGGCCAACTTAATTCCCTACCTTTTCCCACCAAGATGCTGAAACATCAGTATACAACATTTCCTCCTGTTCTGCTTCTCAAAAAAACAACATTAACTGTAGCAAAATATTATAGTTTAAAGTTCCATTTAGGGGCCACTTTTCTCCACATTCCAGCTTATAAAGCGGCCACCACTGATTACGATATTTTATCAATGTTTTCCTGTTCACACTTCCACCGGCAGATCCTCCAATATCCTTCCAGTGACTTAAAACACATCCTAACACACTTTTCTTTAAAATTTCACTGCTTGTTTGCCCCCCCAGTTTCCAGTTTACACTTTCAGAATACACATGTTACTTACAAAAGCGTATCACAAAACGTATCACTCACAAAAATACGGGCACGCAATATCTTTCAGTAGCGATGCCACAAAACTACTATTACCAGCAATATTGCCAAAATCACAGTAACAATAGTCAGAGTCAAATTCCACATGCGATAAGTCAGAAAACCGAACTGTGTAACACCGTAACGATATCTTTCTTATAACAATGCCACGAACCTACTATTACCACCAGGAAAATAGCCAAAATCGCAGTAACAATAACCAGAGTTAAATACCATACTCCATGAGTCAGAAAACCGAAATAGACAACACAATTCCAGATGGACCTTAAAGCGAGCTCCTTCCTTAAGGTCCCCAAACATGTACTTATGGTGCTAACCACAAAGTATATACCAAACACTGCCTCGCAGAAGATCACCTTCTGACTTACAGACAGTTCCAGATGACCGGTCTACCAGAAAACCAAACCAGAATAAAGAATATACTCACTTACAATGATGGGGTCCTTGTCTGCCTCCGCAGTGATCCGATGAGTCGAGGAGTCCCTCCGGGAAATCCCGGGGGTACCCTAGGGAGTCCTGTTCCCAGCAGGTCCTGCAGTCCGGCAGAGAGGTTGTCCCATCTGGGTCGCCAAATTGATTCAAAGATCGAAGCCGAAATTCCTTTAAGTGGTATATTCTTTATTGCAGCGCTGGATGCACGGGGGATCTCTCCACCTATCGTGCATACCCAAAGCAGAAAGCAGTCTTGAATTTATACAATCAATCTATCAATATTCTACAAGCACCTATACATATGCATTACCTATCCCCGCCTTCCCTCGCTTCTCATGCTAATTAGCCTTTTGGCACCTTGCGCCTGCGCAGAGCCTTCCAAGAATTGTGGGCAGGGGTCTTTGGGACGTGGGCAGGGGTCTTTGGGAGGAAGACCCCGAGTCTTCCTCACAGTGTACTTTTCACCTTTGGTCAGGAATCTGCTGAATTGGCATGTTTCTTAATTGCAAGAGCTGGTTGTTGCCAATTCTCCCGTTTGTTGTATCTTTATAATGAATTCCAATGTCCAGTTTCGAGAGTTATAGTCCTTACATTCGTTTCTCTGTCCGCCTGCCGCTTCCTTATCATGAGTTCCAGTGTCTTGTTTCGAGATATACAGTCCTTGTCTGGGGATTGTCCTTGCCTCCCCAATACCTCCTTAATCAATCCCCCCTTTTCTTTTCCCATGCAAATTCTTTTGCATCAGATACTTTCTTTATTTACAGTAACACAACAAAGCAGGCATCTAAACAACATGCACACAAATATTCCTAACACTACTAATACGATTAGAGCAATGAATACTTGTTTCAACCATTGGAAATTGGGCAACCAGGAGGTTAACTTATTCCATAGTTCACTAAAACTCCATGAAAGATCATCTTTACTGATCTCATGTAGGATCCTGGTCTGCTTCCATATTTCTTCCAGGTCGGTAGAGATCCTTCCACTCTGATCTACATACATACAACAACTTGTGTTTATTACTGTACAGACTCCCCCTTGAGTGGCCAGTAACAAGTCTAGGGCCATCCGATTTTGGAATACTACCTGTGATAAACTAGATATCTCTTCTTGTTGAGCCTTTATAGCATCCAGAATTTTGTTTTCTAACTTCTCTATAATTGCAGAAATATTAACTATTGCCTTTTCCAATTCACTCACTCCTAACCATGGGATAAACCATCGCACAAAACTATGAAAAGGGGTGTGTCTCTCTACCAATGGATTGTTAATTTTTCATCTGATTCTCCGGATATGATTTCTCAAGTAACCTCGAGGCACTACATCATGTACTGTCATATTGGGGACTACCGCTCCAAGAGTGCAAGTTCCCTTCCAATTCTCAGGCAAGACCTTACGGGCTGTATCATTGCATAGCCAATACCACCCTTTTCCTTCTGGAACCGTCCAGCTGGTTGAATTTGCCCAGCCGCTAGTCGTACTAATATCAATTGTTCAATTACAAGATGTCTGATTTCCCACATAAGTAGTATCCGTATTTATACAATGCTGTTTTCCTATACCCTTAGGCGGGTTACACCTTTGTACACATACATAATAGGATTCTAACGGCATGAAGCTACTCACTTCTAGTTCCAAAACTGCTTAATATTTTCGACCCCAAGACGTGTTTTCCCACAAATTAGTCCAAGATAAGTTTGCAGGCAAGGGAATCCCAATTAACGATACACCCTTATTCCCATGCTGTGGCAGATGGGTGCATACCCAACAGTTCGTCTTATTAGTTACTTGAGAAATTGTTTGTATTAAGGTCAGGTGTAAGTTCTCATCCCAAGTTGCCCACCCCAAATCCGAGAACCGCACCCCTGCAATCATTAGGATCTGGAAAACCGTAATTTTGTTGGTCCAATTGGAGTGGTGGTCCATATCCTCGCCGGGGCCTTCTTCACCCTTGAATTGTGGATCCAAGCTGCTTGCTTCTTCATCTTAATGGCGGTGTGTGTTGTCAGTAATACTTGGTATGCTCCCATCCACTTTCCTTCCATTTTTCCTGCACGGGTTGTCCTGAAAAAGTCTTTATATATATATAATCCCCGAGCTTAAAGGGGTGGATTGGTTGATCCGACCCTCTAGCCCTGGTCCCTAAAACAAATGTATGTACTTTATTTAATTGTTTCTGAAGTTCAGTTATATAAGCATATAAATATTCTGATCCTAACTGCGTTAGGTCCTCTCCACTAAATAGAAATTGCTATGGCCTTCCATATAAGATTTTGAAGGGACTCAAATTTCCTTTTATTCTAGGTTTAACTCTAATTCCAAGTAATGCTAAAGGGAGGGATTGAGGCCATGACAAATTAGCTTCTTATCCAATTTTAGCTATTTATTGTTTAATTAAATGGTTCATTTTTTCTACCTGTCCACTTGCCTGTGGTCTATAAGGAGTATGCAGTTGCCAATCTATCTTTAGAATCTTACTTACCTGTTGTACCACTTGTGCACAAAAATGTGAACCTCTATCAGAAGACATTGCTACTAGAATCCCAAAGCATGGTATTATTTCATTTAACAAGACTTTAACCACTTCTCTTGCTTTGTTTGTTCGACAGGGAAAGGCTTCAGGCCTTCCTGAAAACGTGTCAGTCAGAACCAGTAAATAATGATACCCCCCTTTTCTAGGGAGTTCTGAAAAATCAATTTGCCACTGTTGCCCCGAATAATTTCCTTTACCGATTATTCCAAATTTTATTCTATCCTTGGTATTGTGTAAGCAAATGCTACATTGTTGAGTTACTTGTTTTATCATATCGTCCCACTAATGTCTGACTCAGGCTCTTATGCAGTGTGCCAGCTCCCCAATGCGTTTTATTGTGTTCTGTAAGAACTATGGGCCATGTCAAACTAGAGGGTATTACTATGTGGTTATCTTTTAAATATACTCATCCATCTGGTTTCATTTTACCTTTCAAATCTTCAATTAATTTTAAGTCTTCTTTTGTATAATTTGGATATAGTTTGGATTTTACCGTCTGGTATCAAAGACAACGCCTTCACCTCAGTTATTTCAGCTGCCTGCTTAGCCTCTGCCAATCGATTTTCCAATTTCAAAATCGGTGTTCCCCTTTTGGTGTCCCTGACAATGCATGATAGCTACCTTTTCTGGTTGTTTTACAGCCTCTAACAATTTTAAAATTTCTTCAGCATACTTTGTGTTTTCACTGAGCGGTCAGCAATCCATGTTCTTTCCAAATTGCTCCATGAGCATGTACCACGCCGAATGTATATTTAGAATCTGTCCAAATATTTACCCTTTTTCCCGCTGCCAGTTCCAATGCTCTCGTGAGAGCAACTATCTCCGCCTTTTGAGCTGATGTTCCAGGGGGTAAAGGCTTAGACTCGATTACCTGCTGAGTAGTTGTTATAGCATATCCAGCTTTACGTTGTCTTTGCGTAACAAAACTGCTCCCATCCGGGAACCAAGTTTCTTCCGCGTCTTCCATGGGCTCCTCCTTAAGGTCTGGTCGGCTGGAATACACAGTCTCTAGAGTTTCTAAACAATCGTGAATCACAGCTTGTGCCGGAGCATCACTAAGAAAAGAGGCTAGATTCACAATATGAATTATCACAATTTCCACGTCGTCCTGTTCTACCAATATTGCTTGATATTTCAAAATCATCAATTCTTGTTTAAGTTGTTTAAAGACTTTTTGTGCTTCTCCAGTCCAGACTAACTTTGACTGGTTAATCTTTATCAATTCACATAGAGGCTTTACCAATAGTCCATAATTATAAATCCAAAGGCGACACCAACCTGTCATTCCTAAAAAGCTTTGTAGCTCCTTTACCATTTGAGGTTCTGGAGTCCGGCAAATGACTTCCTTATGTTCAGTTCCTAGTTCTCGTTGTCCTTCCGAAATGTCAAATCCCAGATAGGTCACACTTTGTTGAGCCAGCTGGACTTTCTGTCAAGAGACTTGATATCCATTTAAACCCAGAAAATTAAGACGACTTATAGTCCATTGAATACAACTCCCTTTAGTCTCGGTAGCTATTAAGAGATCATCTACATATTGTAACAAAGCACCTTCAGTGTCCGGAGGTATCCATGTTTCGAGTTCCCTTGCTAATTGGTTTCCAAAAATAGTGGGGCTATTCTTGAATCCTTGAGGTAGTAATGTCCACGTAAGCTGCGTCTTTCTGCCTGAATCGGGATTTTCCCATTCAAAGGCGAATAGGTTTTGGCTTTCTGTGGCTAAGCCTAGGCAGAAGAAGGCATCTTTTAAATCCAGTACGGTAAACCAGACTTGACTATTCTTTAATTTAGTCAGCAAAGTATAAGGGTTTGCCACTACTGGATGTGTATGCTCAGTGATTTTATTTATGGCCCTCAAATCCTGAACTAGCCTATAGCTTTTTCATCTGCCTTTTTAATTGGCAATATGGGTGCATTGTATTCTGATTCGCATTCAATCAATAATCCATACTGTAAAACTTTATCAATTATCTCTTTAATTCCTTTCCTATCTTCTATCCTCAAAGGATATTACTTAACCTTAACGGGTTTCTCTCCTGGCTTTAATTTAATAATTATTAAGGTCACATTTTTAGCTCTTCCAGGGACTTCGGTAGCCCAAACTCCTGGACATACTTGATCTGTGATCTCTAAAGGTATTTCACTTTTAGGCTCAGTTTGTATTAGTGCCAAGCTTAACACATTTATTAGTTGTTCTTCTCCTGTTCTTAATTCCATTTTCCCTTTTTCAAAGACAATTTCTGCTCCTACTTGCTCTAATAAATCTCTACCTAAGAGTGCCCATGAGGAGCTAGGCATAGATAAAAATCTGTGTATGCCCCATTGTTTCCCTAACTTGTACTTCAAAGGTTCACAAAAATAAGCCTTTTCGGTTACACCTTGTCCTGGTTTCAGTTAGAACAGAGTTAATTTTCTTCCTAGTAGCTGGGAGAATGCTATGTTTTGGCTTAGGATGAGAAGAGTGCTGATAACACCCCGATGTTTCAATTGTTGCAGAGCAATGCTTATACCAAGCCAAGGACATCTCAGCTTCTTGCTCTGTCCTGCCAACAGGCAGGCTGGGGGTGCAGTAAGAGCTGGGAGGGGACAGACCCAGGACAGGTGACCCAAACTAGCCAAAGGGGTATTCCATAGCATCTGACGTCAGGCTAAACAATACATAGGGGTGGCTAGCCAGGGGGAGGGGGCCGGACTGCTCGGGGTTAGGCTGGGCATCGGTCAGCGGGTGGTGAGCAATTGCATTGTGCATCACTTGTTTGTACACATTATTAGTAGTGGTACTATTATCATCATTGTATTATTATTATTATTATTATTATTATTATTATTATTATTATTATTGTTATTGTTATTATTATTATTATTTTGTCTTATTAAACTGTCTTTATCTCAACTCACAGGCTTCACTTTCCATTTCTCTCCCCCGTCCCAGAGAGGGAGGGGGAGGGTGAGCGAACAGCTGCGTGGTGTTTAGCTGCCGGCCGGGTTAAACCACGACACACCTTTTACCCTAACATAATAATTCTGTGAAGGCATTAATGCTTGATTTAGAACTGAATACGTTGCCCCATAGCAATAAGAAATTTCACTTCCATTCCTCCCCTAGCTTCATTATAACCAGTGGAGGATCCGCTAGGGTAGATTCCCCAGGTCCCCGTTATTCCTGTTGAAATCAGGGGTTGATTACCCTAGGAAAAGGCTAGTCAATTTGTCCTCCAAAGCCAGGTCCAAACCGTTTTGTTTTATTTATTTATTTATTTATTTATTTATTTATTTTCATTACATTTCAGAGTTGGTCCAAAAATTCCATAGGGCTTTCTTTTAGACCTTGTTGGAAGCATATTCTCAATTCCCAATTCATCCAGGTTTTAGTATTTACTTAACCGTTCATAATTTTCAGGATGATTCGGGTCTTAGTGGGGGTCGGTCAGGGGAATGCAATTGTCCACAGTTCCCTGAACGGTCCCATCAGCAATCCGAGCTCGCACATGAACTCAGGTTGTTTTAAGAGTTGACCTCTTTTCTGTTTCTGTGACAACTCTCTCGGACCAATCATGGTCCCTTTGCCCTAAAGGGCTAACACCCATGATTTTAAGATCTCTGCCTCGGGCAGAGGCAGAACTATTAACATTCCTACATCCTCTTTCCCTGCTCATTCAACTTCAAACACCTTTAACACTTTCAACAACCCTTTTAACACTTCCTTTATCTTTCTCCAGCCTGTACTTCTCTAATGCCAACATCAAAGGTTCAGTCAGGGGCCAACTTAATTCCCTACCTTTTCCCACCAAGATGCTGAAACATCAGTATACAACATTTCCTCCTGTTCTGCTTCTCAAAAAAACAACATTAACTGTAGCAAAATATTATAGTTTAAAGTTCCATTTAGGGGCCACTTTTCTCCACATTCCAGCTTATAAAGCGGCCACCACTGATTACGATATTTTATCAATGTTTTCCTGTTCACACTTCCACCGGCAGATCCTCCAATATCCTTCCAGTGACTTAAAACACATCCTAACACACTTTTCTTTAAAATTTCACTGCTTGTTTGCCCCCCCAGTTTCCAGTTTACACTTTCAGAATACACATGTTACTTACAAAAGCGTATCACAAAACGTATCACTCACAAAAATACGGGCACGCAATATCTTTCAGTAGCGATGCCACAAAACTACTATTACCAGCAATATTGCCAAAATCACAGTAACAATAGTCAGAGTCAAATTCCACATGCGATAAGTCAGAAAACCGAACTGTGTAACACCGTAACGATATCTTTCTTATAACAATGCCACGAACCTACTATTACCACCAGGAAAATAGCCAAAATCGCAGTAACAATAACCAGAGTTAAATACCATACTCCATGAGTCAGAAAACCGAAATAGACAACACAATTCCAGATGGACCTTAAAGCGAGCTCCTTCCTTAAGGTCCCCAAACATGTACTTATGGTGCTAACCACAAAGTATATACCAAACACTGCCTCGCAGAAGATCACCTTCTGACTTACAGACAGTTCCAGATGACCGGTCTACCAGAAAACCAAACCAGAATAAAGAATATACTCACTTACAATGATGGGGTCCTTGTCTGCCTCCGCAGTGATCCGATGAGTCGAGGAGTCCCTCCGGGAAATCCCGGGGGTACCCTAGGGAGTCCTGTTCCCAGCAGGTCCTGCAGTCCGGCAGAGAGGTTGTCCCATCTGGGTCGCCAAATTGATTCAAAGATCGAAGCCGAAATTCCTTTAAGTGGTATATTCTTTATTGCAGCGCTGGATGCACGGGGGATCTCTCCACCTATCGTGCATACCCAAAGCAGAAAGCAGTCTTGAATTTATACAATCAATCTATCAATATTCTACAAGCACCTATACATATGCATTACCTATCCCCGCCTTCCCTCGCTTCTCATGCTAATTAGCCTTTTGGCACCTTGCGCCTGCGCAGAGCCTTCCAAGAATTGTGGGCAGGGGTCTTTGGGACGTGGGCAGGGGTCTTTGGGAGGAAGACCCCGAGTCTTCCTCACAGTGTACTTTTCACCTTTGGTCAGGAATCTGCTGAATTGGCATGTTTCTTAATTGCAAGAGCTGGTTGTTGCCAATTCTCCCGTTTGTTGTATCTTTATAATGAATTCCAATGTCCAGTTTCGAGAGTTATAGTCCTTACATTCGTTTCTCTGTCCGCCTGCCGCTTCCTTATCATGAGTTCCAGTGTCTTGTTTCGAGATATACAGTCCTTGTCTGGGGATTGTCCTTGCCTCCCCAATACCTCCTTAATCAATCCCCCCTTTTCTTTTCCCATGCAAATTCTTTTGCATCAGATACTTTCTTTATTTACAGTAACACAACAAAGCAGGCATCTAAACAACATGCACACAAATATTCCTAACACTACTAATACGATTAGAGCAATGAATACTTGTTTCAACCATTGGAAATTGGGCAACCAGGAGGTTAACTTATTCCATAGTTCGCTAAAACTCCATGAAAGATCATCTTTACTGATCTCATGTAGGATCCTGGTCTGCTTCCATATTTCTTCCAGGTCGGTAGAGATCCTTCCACTCTGATCTACATACATACAACAACTTGTGTTTATTACTGTACAGACTCCCCCTTGAGTGGCCAGTAACAAGTCTAGGGCCATCCGATTTTGGAATACTACCTGTGATAAACTAGATATCTCTTCTTGTTGAGCCTTTATAGCATCCAGAATTTTGTTTTCTAACTTCTCTATAATTGCAGAAATATTAACTATTGCCTTTTCCAATTCACTCACTCCTAACCATGGGATAAACCATCGCACAAAACTATGAAAAGGGGTGTGTCTCTCTACCAATGGATTGTTAATTTTTCATCTGATTCTCCGGATATGATTTCTCAAGTAACCTCGAGGCACTACATCATGTACTGTCATATTGGGGACTACCGCTCCAAGAGTGCAAGTTCCCTTCCAATTCTCAGGCAAGACCTTACGGGCTGTATCATTGCATAGCCAATACCACCCTTTTCCTTCTGGAACCGTCCAGCTGGTTGAATTTGCCCAGCCGCTAGTCGTACTAATATCAATTGTTCAATTACAAGATGTCTGATTTCCCACATAAGTAGTATCCGTATTTATACAATGCTGTTTTCCTATACCCTTAGGCGGGTTACACCTTTGTACACATACATAATAGGATTCTAACGGCATGAAGCTACTCACTTCTAGTTCCAAAACTGCTTAATATTTTCGACCCCAAGACGTGTTTTCCCACAAATTAGTCCAAGATAAGTTTGCAGGCAAGGGAATCCCAATTAACGATACACCCTTATTCCCATGCTGTGGCAGATGGGTGCATACCCAACAGTTCGTCTTATTAGTTACTTGAGAAATTGTTTGTATTAAGGTCAGGTGTAAGTTCTCATCCCAAGTTGCCCACCCCAAATCCGAGAACCGCACCCCTGCAATCATTAGGATCTGGAAAACCGTAATTTTGTTGGTCCAATTGGAGTGGTGGTCCATATCCTCGCCGGGGCCTTCTTCACCCTTGAATTGTGGATCCAAGCTGCTTGCTTCTTAATCTTAATGGCGGTGTGTGTTGTCAGTAATACTTGGTATGCTCCCATCCACTTTCCTTCCATTTTTCCTGCACGGGTTGTCCTGAAAAAGTCTTTATATATATATAATCCCCGAGCTTAAAGGGGTGGATTGGTTGATCCGACCCTCTAGCCCTGGTCCCTAAAACAAATGTATGTACTTTATTTAATTGTTTCTGAAGTTCAGTTATATAAGCATATAAATATTCTGATCCTAACTGCGTTAGGTCCTCTCCACTAAATAGAAATTGCTATGGCCTTCCATATAAGATTTTGAAGGGACTCAAATTTCCTTTTATTCTAGGTTTAACTCTAATTCCAAGTAATGCTAAAGGGAGGGATTGAGGCCATGACAAATTAGCTTCTTATCCAATTTTAGCTATTTATTGTTTAATTAAATGGTTCATTTTTTCTACCTGTCCACTTGCCTGTGGTCTATAAGGAGTATGCAGTTGCCAATCTATCTTTAGAATCTTACTTATCTGTTCTACCACTTGTGCACAAAAATGTGAACCTCTATCAGAAGACATTGCTACTAGAATCCCAAAGCATGGTATTATTTCATTTAACAAGACTTTAACCACTTCTCTTGCTTTGTTTGTTCGACAGGGAAAGGCTTCAGGCCTTCCTGAAAACGTGTCAGTCAGAACCAGTAAATAATGATACCCCCCTTTTCTAGGGAGTTCTGAAAAATCAATTTGCCACTGTTGCCCCGAATAATTTCCTTTACCGATTATTCCAAATTTTATTCTATCCTTGGTATTGTGTAAGCAAATGCTACATTGTTGAGTTACTTGTTTTATCATATCGTCCCACTAATGTCTGACTCAGGCTCTTATGCAGTGTGCCAGCTCCCCAATGTGTTTTATTGTGTTCTGTAAGAACTATGGGCCATGTCAAACTAGAGGGTATTACTATGTGGTTATCTTTTAAATATACTCATCCATCTGGTTTCATTTTACCTTTCAAATCTTCAATTAATTTTAAGTCTTCTTTTGTATAATTTGGATATAGTTTGGATTTTACCGTCTGGTATCAAAGACAACGCCTTCACCTCAGTTATTTCAGCTGCCTGCTTAGCCTCTGCCAATCGATTTTCCAATTTCAAAATCGGTGTTCCCCTTTTGGTGTCCCTGACAATGCATGATAGCTACCTTTTCTGGTTGTTTTACAGCCTCTAACAATTTTAAAATTTCTTCAGCATACTTTGTGTTTTCACTGAGCGGTCAGCAATCCATGTTCTTTCCAAATTGCTCCATGAGCATGTACCACGCCGAATGTATATTTAGAATCTGTCCAAATATTTACCCTTTTTCCCGCTGCCAGTTCCAATGCTCTCGTGAGAGCAACTATCTCCGCCTTTTGAGCTGATGTTCCAGGGGGTAAAGGCTTAGACTCGATTACCTGCTGAGTAGTTGTTATAGCATATCCAGCTTTACGTTGTCTTTGCGTAACAAAACTGCTCCCATCCGGGAACCAAGTTTCTTCCGCGTCTTCCATGGGCTCCTCCTTAAGGTCTGGTCGGCTGGAATACACAGTCTCTAGAGTTTCTAAACAATCGTGAATCACAGCTTGTGCCGGAGCATCACTAAGAAAAGAGGCTAGATTCACAATATGAATTATCACAATTTCCACGTCGTCCTGTTCTACCAATATTGCTTGATATTTCAAAATCATCAATTCTTGTTTAAGTTGTTTAAAGACTTTTTGTGCTTCTCCAGTCCAGACTAACTTTGACTGGTTAATCTTTACCAATTCACATAGAGGCTTTACCAATAGTCCATAATTATAAATCCAAAGGCGACACCAACCTGTCATTCCTAAAAAGCTTTGTAGCTCCTTTACCATTTGAGGTTCTGGAGTCCGGCAAATGACTTCCTTATGTTCAGTTCCTAGTTCTCGTTGTCCTTCCGAAATGTCAAATCCCAGATAGGTCACACTTTGTTGAGCCAGCTGGACTTTCTGTCAAGAGACTTGATATCCATTTAAACCCAGAAAATTAAGACGACTTATAGTCCATTGAATACAACTCCCTTTAGTCTCGGTAGCTATTAAGAGATCATCTACATATTGTAACAAAGCACCTTCAGTGTCCGGAGGTATCCATGTTTCGAGTTCCCTTGCTAATTGGTTTCCAAAAATAGTGGGGCTATTCTTGAATCCTTGAGGTAGTAATGTCCACGTAAGCTGCGTCTTTCTGCCTGAATCGGGATTTTCCCATTCAAAGGCGAATAGGTTTTGGCTTTCTGTGGCTAAGCCTAGGCAGAAGAAGGCATCTTTTAAATCCAGTACGGTAAACCAGACTTGACTATTCTTTAATTTAGTCAGCAAAGTATAAGGGTTTGCCACTACTGGATGTGTATGCTCAGTGATTTTATTTATGGCCCTCAAATCCTGAACTAGCCTATAGCTTTTTCATCTGCCTTTTTAATTGGCAATATGGGTGCATTGTATTCTGATTCGCATTCAATCAATAATCCATACTGTAAAACTTTATCAATTATCTCTTTAATTCCTTTCCTGTCTTCTATCCTCAAAGGATATTACTTAACCTTAACGGGTTTCTCTCCTGGCTTTAATTTAATAATTATTAAGGTCACATTTTTAGCTCTTCCAGGGACTTCGGTAGCCCAAACTCCTGGACATACTTGATCTGTGATCTCTAAAGGTATTTCACTTTTAGGCTCAGTTTGTATTAGTGCCAAGCTTAACACATTTATTAGTTGTTCTTCTCCTGTTCTTAATTCCATTTTCCCTTTTTCAAAGACAATTTCTGCTCCTACTTGCTCTAATAAATCTCTACCTAAGAGTGCCCATGAGGAGCTAGGCATAGATAAAAATCTGTGTATGCCCCATTGTTTCCCTAACTTGTACTTCAAAGGTTCACAAAAATAAGCCTTTTCGGTTACACCTTGTCCTGGTTTCAGTTAGAACAGAGTTAATTTTCTTCCTAGTAGCTGGGAGAATGCTATGTTTTGGCTTAGGATGAGAAGAGTGCTGATAACACCCCGATGTTTCAATTGTTGCAGAGCAATGCTTATACCAAGCCAAGGACATCTCAGCTTCTTGCTCTGTCCTGCCAACAGGCAGGCTGGGGGTGCAGTAAGAGCTGGGAGGGGACAGACCCAGGACAGGTGACCCAAACTAGCCAAAGGGGTATTCCATAGCATCTGACGTCAGGCTAAACAATACATAGGGGTGGCTAGCCAGGGGGAGGGGGCCGGACTGCTCGGGGTTAGGCTGGGCATCGGTCAGCGGGTGGTGAGCAATTGCATTGTGCATCACTTGTTTGTACACATTATTAGTAGTGGTACTATTATCATCATTGTATTATTATTATTATTATTATTATTATTATTATTATTGTTATTGTTATTATTATTATTATTTTGTCTTATTAAACTGTCTTTATCTCAACTCACAGGCTTCACTTTCCATTTCTCTCCCCCGTCCCAGAGAGGGAGGGGGAGGGGGAGCGAACAGCTGCGTGGTGTTTAGCTGCCGGCCGGGTTAAACCACGACACACCTTTTACCCTAACATAATAATTCTGTGAAGGCATTAATGCTTGATTTAGAACTGAATACGTTGCCCCATAGCAATAAGAAATTTCACTTCCATTCCTCCCCTAGCTTCATTATAACCAGTGGAGGATCCGCTAGGGTAGATTCCCCAGGTCCCCGTTATTCCTGTTGAAATCAGGGGTTGATTACCCTAGGAAAAGGCTAGTCAATTTGTCCTCCAAAGCCAGGTCCAAACCGTTTTGTTTTATTTATTTATTTATTTATTTATTTATTTATTTTCATTACATTTCAGAGTTGGTCCAAAAATTCCATAGGGCTTTCTTTTAGACCTTGTTGGAAGCATATTCTCAATTCCCAATTCATCCAGGTTTTAGTATTTACTTAACCGTTCATAATTTTCAGGATGATTCGGGTCTTAGTGGGGGTCGGTCAGGGGAATGCAATTGTCCACAGTTCCCTGAACGGTCCCATCAGCAATCCGAGCTCGCACATGAACTCAGGTTGTTTTAAGAGTTGACCTCTTTTCTGTTTCTGTGACAACTCTCTCGGACCAATCATGGTCCCTTTGCCCTAAAGGGCTAACACCCATGATTGTAAGATCTCTGCCTCGGGCAGAGGCAGAACTATTAACATTCCTACATCCTCTTTCCCTGCTCATTCAACTTCAAACACCTTTAACACTTTCAACAACCCTTTTAACACTTCCTTTATCTTTCTCCAGCCTGTACTTCTCTAATGCCAACATCAAAGGTTCAGTCAGGGGCCAACTTAATTCCCTACCTTTTCCCACCAAGATGCTGAAACATCAGTATACAACATTTCCTCCTGTTCTGCTTCTCAAAAAAACAACATTAACTGTAGCAAAATATTATAGTTTAAAGTTCCATTTAGGGGCCACTTTTCTCCACATTCCAGCTTATAAAGCGGCCACCACTGATTACGATATTTTATCAATGTTTTCCTGTTCACACTTCCACCGGCAGATCCTCCAATATCCTTCCAGTGACTTAAAACACATCCTAACACACTTTTCTTTAAAATTTCACTGCTTGTTTGCCCCCCCAGTTTCCAGTTTACACTTTCAGAATACACATGTTACTTACAAAAGCGTATCACAAAACGTATCACTCACAAAAATACGGGCACGCAATATCTTTCAGTAGCGATGCCACAAAACTACTATTACCAGCAATATTGCCAAAATCACAGTAACAATAGTCAGAGTCAAATTCCACATGCGATAAGTCAGAAAACCGAACTGTGTAACACCGTAACGATATCTTTCTTATAACAATGCCACGAACCTACTATTACCACCAGGAAAATAGCCAAAATCGCAGTAACAATAACCAGAGTTAAATACCATACTCCATGAGTCAGAAAACCGAAATAGACAACACAATTCCAGATGGACCTTAAAGCGAGCTCCTTCCTTAAGGTCCCCAAACATGTACTTATGGTGCTAACCACAAAGTATATACCAAACACTGCCTCGCAGAAGATCACCTTCTGACTTACAGACAGTTCCAGATGACCGGTCTACCAGAAAACCAAACCAGAATAAAGAATATACTCACTTACAATGATGGGGTCCTTGTCTGCCTCCGCAGTGATCCGATGAGTCGAGGAGTCCCTCCGGGAAATCCCGGGGGTACCCTAGGGAGTCCTGTTCCCAGCAGGTCCTGCAGTCCGGCAGAGAGGTTGTCCCATCTGGGTCGCCAAATTGATTCAAAGATCGAAGCCGAAATTCCTTTAAGTGGTATATTCTTTATTGCAGCGCTGGATGCACGGGGGATCTCTCCACCTATCGTGCATACCCAAAGCAGAAAGCAGTCTTGAATTTATACAATCAATCTATCAATATTCTACAAGCACCTATACATATGCATTACCTATCCCCGCCTTCCCTCGCTTCTCATGCTAATTAGCCTTTTGGCACCTTGCGCCTGCGCAGAGCCTTCCAAGAATTGTGGGCAGGGGTCTTTGGGACGTGGGCAGGGGTCTTTGGGAGGAAGACCCCGAGTCTTCCTCACAGTGTACTTTTCACCTTTGGTCAGGAATCTGCTGAATTGGCATGTTTCTTAATTGCAAGAGCTGGTTGTTGCCAATTCTCCCGTTTGTTGTATCTTTATAATGAATTCCAATGTCCAGTTTCGAGAGTTATAGTCCTTACATTCGTTTCTCTGTCCGCCTGCCGCTTCCTTATCATGAGTTCCAGTGTCTTGTTTCGAGATATACAGTCCTTGTCTGGGGATTGTCCTTGCCTCCCCAATACCTCCTTAATCAATCCCCCCTTTTCTTTTCCCATGCAAATTCTTTTGCATCAGATACTTTCTTTATTTACAGTAACACAACAAAGCAGGCATCTAAACAACATGCACACAAATATTCCTAACACTACTAATACGATTAGAGCAATGAATACTTGTTTCAACCATTGGAAATTGGGCAACCAGGAGGTTAACTTATTCCATAGTTCGCTAAAACTCCATGAAAGATCATCTTTACTGATCTCATGTAGGATCCTGGTCTGCTTCCATATTTCTTCCAGGTCGGTAGAGATCCTTCCACTCTGATCTACATACATACAACAACTTGTGTTTATTACTGTACAGACTCCCCCTTGAGTGGCCAGTAACAAGTCTAGGGCCATCCGATTTTGGAATACTACCTGTGATAAACTAGATATCTCTTCTTGTTGAGCCTTTATAGCATCCAGAATTTTGTTTTCTAACTTCTCTATAATTGCAGAAATATTAACTATTGCCTTTTCCAATTCACTCACTCCTAACCATGGGATAAACCATCGCACAAAACTATGAAAAGGGGTGTGTCTCTCTACCAATGGATTGTTAATTTTTCATCTGATTCTCCGGATATGATTTCTCAAGTAACCTCGAGGCACTACATCATGTACTGTCATATTGGGGACTACCGCTCCAAGAGTGCAAGTTCCCTTCCAATTCTCAGGCAAGACCTTACGGGCTGTATCATTGCATAGCCAATACCACCCTTTTCCTTCTGGAACCGTCCAGCTGGTTGAATTTGCCCAGCCGCTAGTCGTACTAATATCAATTGTTCAATTACAAGATGTCTGATTTCCCACATAAGTAGTATCCGTATTTATACAATGCTGTTTTCCTATACCCTTAGGCGGGTTACACCTTTGTACACATACATAATAGGATTCTAACGGCATGAAGCTACTCACTTCTAGTTCCAAAACTGCTTAATATTTTCGACCCCAAGACGTGTTTTCCCACAAATTAGTCCAAGATAAGTTTGCAGGCAAGGGAATCCCAATTAACGATACACCCTTATTCCCATGCTGTGGCAGATGGGTGCATACCCAACAGTTCGTCTTATTAGTTACTTGAGAAATTGTTTGTATTAAGGTCAGGTGTAAGTTCTCATCCCAAGTTGCCCACCCCAAATCCGAGAACCGCACCCCTGCAATCATTAGGATCTGGAAAACCGTAATTTTGTTGGTCCAATTGGAGTGGTGGTCCATATCCTCGCCGGGGCCTTCTTCACCCTTGAATTGTGGATCCAAGCTGCTTGCTTCTTAATCTTAATGGCGGTGTGTGTTGTCAGTAATACTTGGTATGCTCCCATCCACTTTCCTTCCATTTTTCCTGCACGGGTTGTCCTGAAAAAGTCTTTATATATATATAATCCCCGAGCTTAAAGGGGTGGATTGGTTGATCCGACCCTCTAGCCCTGGTCCCTAAAACAAATGTATGTACTTTATTTAATTGTTTCTGAAGTTCAGTTATATAAGCATATAAATATTCTGATCCTAACTGCGTTAGGTCCTCTCCACTAAATAGAAATTGCTATGGCCTTCCATATAAGATTTTGAAGGGACTCAAATTTCCTTTTATTCTAGGTTTAACTCTAATTCCAAGTAATGCTAAAGGGAGGGATTGAGGCCATGACAAATTAGCTTCTTATCCAATTTTAGCTATTTATTGTTTAATTAAATGGTTCATTTTTTCTACCTGTCCACTTGCCTGTGGTCTATAAGGAGTATGCAGTTGCCAATCTATCTTTAGAATCTTACTTATCTGTTCTACCACTTGTGCACAAAAATGTGAACCTCTATCAGAAGACATTGCTACTAGAATCCCAAAGCATGGTATTATTTCATTTAACAAGACTTTAACCACTTCTCTTGCTTTGTTTGTTCGACAGGGAAAGGCTTCAGGCCTTCCTGAAAACGTGTCAGTCAGAACCAGTAAATAATGATACCCCCCTTTTCTAGGGAGTTCTGAAAAATCAATTTGCCACTGTTGCCCCGAATAATTTCCTTTACCGATTATTCCAAATTTTATTCTATCCTTGGTATTGTGTAAGCAAATGCTACATTGTTGAGTTACTTGTTTTATCATATCGTCCCACTAATGTCTGACTCAGGCTCTTATGCAGTGTGCCAGCTCCCCAATGTGTTTTATTGTGTTCTGTAAGAACTATGGGCCATGTCAAACTAGAGGGTATTACTATGTGGTTATCTTTTAAATATACTCATCCATCTGGTTTCATTTTACCTTTCAAATCTTCAATTAATTTTAAGTCTTCTTTTGTATAATTTGGATATAGTTTGGATTTTACCGTCTGGTATCAAAGACAACGCCTTCACCTCAGTTATTTCAGCTGCCTGCTTAGCCTCTGCCAATCGATTTTCCAATTTCAAAATCGGTGTTCCCCTTTTGGTGTCCCTGACAATGCATGATAGCTACCTTTTCTGGTTGTTTTACAGCCTCTAACAATTTTAAAATTTCTTCAGCATACTTTGTGTTTTCACTGAGCGGTCAGCAATCCATGTTCTTTCCAAATTGCTCCATGAGCATGTACCACGCCGAATGTATATTTAGAATCTGTCCAAATATTTACCCTTTTTCCCGCTGCCAGTTCCAATGCTCTCGTGAGAGCAACTATCTCCGCCTTTTGAGCTGATGTTCCAGGGGGTAAAGGCTTAGACTCGATTACCTGCTGAGTAGTTGTTATAGCATATCCAGCTTTACGTTGTCTTTGCGTAACAAAACTGCTCCCATCCGGGAACCAAGTTTCTTCCGCCTCTTCCATGGGCTCCTCCTTAAGGTCTGGTCGGCTGGAATACACAGTCTCTAGAGTTTCTAAACAATCGTGAATCACAGCTTGTGCCGGAGCATCACTAAGAAAAGAGGCTAGATTCACAATATGAATTATCACAATTTCCACGTCGTCCTGTTCTACCAATATTGCTTGATATTTCAAAATCATCAATTCTTGTTTAAGTTGTTTAAAGACTTTTTGTGCTTCTCCAGTCCAGACTAACTTTGACTGGTTAATCTTTACCAATTCACATAGAGGCTTTACCAATAGTCCATAATTATAAATCCAAAGGCGACACCAACCTGTCATTCCTAAAAAGCTTTGTAGCTCCTTTACCATTTGAGGTTCTGGAGTCCGGCAAATGACTTCCTTATGTTCAGTTCCTAGTTCTCGTTGTCCTTCCGAAATGTCAAATCCCAGATAGGTCACACTTTGTTGAGCCAGCTGGACTTTCTGTCAAGAGACTTGATATCCATTTAAACCCAGAAAATTAAGACGACTTATAGTCCATTGAATACAACTCCCTTTAGTCTCGGTAGCTATTAAGAGATCATCTACATATTGTAACAAAGCACCTTCAGTGTCCGGAGGTATCCATGTTTCGAGTTCCCTTGCTAATTGGTTTCCAAAAATAGTGGGGCTATTCTTGAATCCTTGAGGTAGTAATGTCCACGTAAGCTGCGTCTTTCTGCCTGAATCGGGATTTTCCCATTCAAAGGCGAATAGGTTTTGGCTTTCTGTGGCTAAGCCTAGGCAGAAGAAGGCATCTTTTAAATCCAGTACGGTAAACCAGACTTGACTATTCTTTAATTTAGTCAGCAAAGTATAAGGGTTTGCCACTACTGGATGTGTATGCTCAGTGATTTTATTTATGGCCCTCAAATCCTGAACTAGCCTATAGCTTTTTCATCTGCCTTTTTAATTGGCAATATGGGTGCATTGTATTCTGATTCGCATTCAATCAATAATCCATACTGTAAAAATTTATCAATTATCTCTTTAATTCCTTTCCTGTCTTCTATCCTCAAAGGATATTACTTAACCTTAACGGGTTTCTCTCCTGGCTTTAATTTAATAATTATTAAGGTCACATTTTTAGCTCTTCCAGGGACTTCGGTAGCCCAAACTCCTGGACATACTTGATCTGTGATCTCTAAAGGTATTTCACTTTTAGGCTCAGTTTGTATTAGTGCCAAGCTTAACACATTTATTAGTTGTTCTTCTCCTGTTCTTAATTCCATTTTCCCTTTTTCAAAGACAATTTCTGCTCCTACTTGCTCTAATAAATCTCTACCTAAGAGTGCCCATGAGGAGCTAGGCATAGATAAAAATCTGTGTATGCCCCATTGTTTCCCTAACTTGTACTTCAAAGGTTCACAAAAATAAGCCTTTTCGGTTACACCTTGTCCTGGTTTCAGTTAGAACAGAGTTAATTTTCTTCCTAGTAGCTGGGAGAATGCTATGTTTTGGCTTAGGATGAGAAGAGTGCTGATAACACCCCGATGTTTCAATTGTTGCAGAGCAATGCTTATACCAAGCCAAGGACATCTCAGCTTCTTGCTCTGTCCTGCCAACAGGCAGGCTGGGGGTGCAGTAAGAGCTGGGAGGGGACAGACCCAGGACAGGTGACCCAAACTAGCCAAAGGGGTATTCCATAGCATCTGACGTCAGGCTAAACAATACATAGGGGTGGCTAGCCAGGGGGAGGGGGCCGGACTGCTCGGGGTTAGGCTGGGCATCGGTCAGCGGGTGGTGAGCAATTGCATTGTGCATCACTTGTTTGTACACATTATTAGTAGTGGTACTATTATCATCATTGTATTATTATTATTATTATTATTATTATTGTTATTGTTATTGTTATTATTATTATTATTTTGTCTTATTAAACTGTCTTTATCTCAACTCACAGGCTTCACTTTCCATTTCTCTCCCCCGTCCCAGAGAGGGAGGGGGAGGGGGAGCGAACAGCTGCGTGGTGTTTAGCTGCCGGCCGGGTTAAACCACGACACACCTTTTACCCTAACATAATAATTCTGTGAAGGCATTAATGCTTGATTTAGAACTGAATACGTTGCCCCATAGCAATAAGAAATTTCACTTCCATTCCTCCCCTAGCTTCATTATAACCAGTGGAGGATCCGCTAGGGTAGATTCCCCAGGTCCCCGTTATTCCTGTTGAAATCAGGGGTTGATTACCCTAGGAAAAGGCTAGTCAATTTGTCCTCCAAAGCCAGGTCCAAACCGTTTTGTTTTATTTATTTATTTATTTATTTATTTATTTATTTTCATTACATTTCAGAGTTGGTCCAAAAATTCCATAGGGCTTTCTTTTAGACCTTGTTGGAAGCATATTCTCAATTCCCAATTCATCCAGGTTTTAGTATTTACTTAACCGTTCATAATTTTCAGGATGATTCGGGTCTTAGTGGGGGTCGGTCAGGGGAATGCAATTGTCCACAGTTCCCTGAACGGTCCCATCAGCAATCCGAGCTCGCACATGAACTCAGGTTGTTTTAAGAGTTGACCTCTTTTCTGTTTCTGTGACAACTCTCTCGGACCAATCATGGTCCCTTTGCCCTAAAGGGCTAACACCCATGATTTTAAGATCTCTGCCTCGGGCAGAGGCAGAACTATTAACATTCCTACATCCTCTTTCCCTGCTCATTCAACTTCAAACACCTTTAACACTTTCAACAACCCTTTTAACACTTCCTTTATCTTTCTCCAGCCTGTACTTCTCTAATGCCAACATCAAAGGTTCAGTCAGGGGCCAACTTAATTCCCTACCTTTTCCCACCAAGATGCTGAAACATCAGTATACAACATTTCCTCCTGTTCTGCTTCTCAAAAAAACAACATTAACTGTAGCAAAATATTATAGTTTAAAGTTCCATTTAGGGGCCACTTTTCTCCACATTCCAGCTTATAAAGCGGCCACCACTGATTACGATATTTTATCAATGTTTTCCTGTTCACACTTCCACCGGCAGATCCTCCAATATCCTTCCAGTGACTTAAAACACATCCTAACACACTTTTCTTTAAAATTTCACTGCTTGTTTGCCCCCCCAGTTTCCAGTTTACACTTTCAGAATACACATGTTACTTACAAAAGCGTATCACAAAACGTATCACTCACAAAAATACGGGCACGCAATATCTTTCAGTAGCGATGCCACAAAACTACTATTACCAGCAATATTGCCAAAATCACAGTAACAATAGTCAGAGTCAAATTCCACATGCGATAAGTCAGAAAACCGAACTGTGTAACACCGTAACGATATCTTTCTTATAACAATGCCACGAACCTACTATTACCACCAGGAAAATAGCCAAAATCGCAGTAACAATAACCAGAGTTAAATACCATACTCCATGAGTCAGAAAACTGAAATAGACAACACAATTCCAGATGGACCTTAAAGCGAGCTCCTTCCTTAAGGTCCCCAAACATGTACTTATGGTGCTAACCACAAAGTATATACCAAACACTGCCTCGCAGAAGATCACCTTCTGACTTACAGACAGTTCCAGATGACCGGTCTACCAGAAAACCAAACCAGAATAAAGAATATACTCACTTACAATGATGGGGTCCTTGTCTGCCTCCGCAGTGATCCGATGAGTCGAGGAGTCCCTCCGGGAAATCCCGGGGGTACCCTAGGGAGTCCTGTTCCCAGCAGGTCCTGCAGTCCGGCAGAGAGGTTGTCCCATCTGGGTCGCCAAATTGATTCAAAGATCGAAGCCGAAATTCCTTTAAGTGGTATATTCTTTATTGCAGCGCTGGATGCACGGGGGATCTCTCCACCTATCGTGCATACCCAAAGCAGAAAGCAGTCTTGAATTTATACAATCAATCTATCAATATTCTACAAGCACCTATACATATGCATTACCTATCCCCGCCTTCCCTCGCTTCTCATGCTAATTAGCCTTTTGGCACCTTGCGCCTGCGCAGAGCCTTCCAAGAATTGTGGGCAGGGGTCTTTGGGACGTGGGCAGGGGTCTTTGGGAGGAAGACCCCGAGTCTTCCTCACAGTGTACTTTTCACCTTTGGTCAGGAATCTGCTGAATTGGCATGTTTCTTAATTGCAAGAGCTGGTTGTTGCCAATTCTCCCGTTTGTTGTATCTTTATAATGAATTCCAATGTCCAGTTTCGAGAGTTATAGTCCTTACATTCGTTTCTCTGTCCGCCTGCCGCTTCCTTATCATGAGTTCCAGTGTCTTGTTTCGAGATATACAGTCCTTGTCTGGGGATTGTCCTTGCCTCCCCAATACCTCCTTAATCAATCCCCCCTTTTCTTTTCCCATGCAAATTCTTTTGCATCAGATACTTTCTTTATTTACAGTAACACAACAAAGCAGGCATCTAAACAACATGCACACAAATATTCCTAACACTACTAATACGATTAGAGCAATGAATACTTGTTTCAACCATTGGAAATTGGGCAACCAGGAGGTTAACTTATTCCATAGTTCACTAAAACTCCATGAAAGATCATCTTTACTGATCTCATGTAGGATCCTGGTCTGCTTCCATATTTCTTCCAGGTCGGTAGAGATCCTTCCACTCTGATCTACATACATACAATAACTTGTGTTTATTACTGTACAGACTCCCCCTTGAGTGGCCAGTAACAAGTCTAGGGCCATCCGATTTTGGAATACTACCTGTGATAAACTAGATATCTCTTCTTGTTGAGCCTTTATAGCATCCAGAATTTTGTTTTCTAACTTCTCTATAATTGCAGAAATATTAACTATTGCCTTTTCCAATTCACTCACTCCTAACCATGGGATAAACCATCGCACAAAACTATGAAAAGGGGTGTGTCTCTCTACCAATGGATTGTTAATTTTTCATCTGATTCTCCGGATATGATTTCTCAAGTAACCTCGAGGCACTACATCATGTACTGTCATATTGGGGACTACCGCTCCAAGAGTGCAAGTTCCCTTCCAATTCTCAGGCAAGACCTTACGGGCTGTATCATTGCATAGCCAATACCACCCTTTTCCTTCTGGAACCGTCCAGCTGGTTGAATTTGCCCAGCCGCTAGTCGTACTAATATCAATTGTTCAATTACAAGATGTCTGATTTCCCACATAAGTAGTATCCGTATTTATACAATGCTGTTTTCCTATACCCTTAGGCGGGTTACACCTTTGTACACATACATAATAGGATTCTAACGGCATGAAGCTACTCACTTCTAGTTCCAAAACTGCTTAATATTTTCGACCCCAAGACGTGTTTTCCCACAAATTAGTCCAAGATAAGTTTGCAGGCAAGGGAATCCCAATTAACGATACACCCTTATTCCCATGCTGTGGCAGATGGGTGCATACCCAACAGTTCGTCTTATTAGTTACTTGAGAAATTGTTTGTATTAAGGTCAGGTGTAAGTTCTCATCCCAAGTTGCCCACCCCAAATCCGAGAACCGCACCCCTGCAATCATTAGGATCTGGAAAACCGTAATTTTGTTGGTCCAATTGGAGTGGTGGTCCATATCCTCGCCGGGGCCTTCTTCACCCTTGAATTGTGGATCCAAGCTGCTTGCTTCTTAATCTTAATGGCGGTGTGTGTTGTCAGTAATACTTGGTATGCTCCCATCCACTTTCCTTCCATTTTTCCTGCACGGGTTGTCCTGAAAAAGTCTTTATATATATATAATCCCCGAGCTTAAAGGGGTGGATTGGTTGATCCAACCCTCTAGCCCTGGTCCCTAAAACAAATGTATGTACTTTATTTAATTGTTTCTGAAGTTCAGTTATATAAGCATATAAATATTCTGATCCTAACTGCGTTAGGTCCTCTCCACTAAATAGAAATTGCTATGGCCTTCCATATAAGATTTTGAAGGGACTCAAATTTCCTTTTATTCTAGGTTTAACTCTAATTCCAAGTAATGCTAAAGGGAGGGATTGAGGCCATGACAAATTAGCTTCTTATCCAATTTTAGCTATTTATTGTTTAATTAAATGGTTCATTTTTTCTACCTGTCCACTTGCCTGTGGTCTATAAGGAGTATGCAGTTGCCAATCTATCTTTAGAATCTTACTTATCTGTTCTACCACTTGTGCACAAAAATGTGAACCTCTATCAGAAGACATTGCTACTAGAATCCCAAAGCATGGTATTATTTCATTTAACAAGACTTTAACCACTTCTCTTGCTTTGTTTGTTCGACAGGGAAAGGCTTCAGGCCTTCCTGAAAACGTGTCAGTCAGAACCAGTAAATAATGATACCCCCCTTTTCTAGGGAGTTCTGAAAAATCAATTTGCCACTGTTGCCCCGAATAATTTCCTTTACCGATTATTCCAAATTTTATTCTATCCTTGGTATTGGGGTTATTGTGTAAGCAAATGCTACATTGTTGAGTTACTTGTTTTATCATATCGTCCCACTAATGTCTGACTCGGGCTCTTATGCAGTGTGCCAGCTCCCCAGTGCGTTTTATTGTGTTCTGTAAGAACTATGGGCCATGTCAAACTAGAGGGTATTACTATGTGGTTATCTTTTAAATATACTCATCCATCTGGTTTCATTTTACCTTTCAAATCTTCAATTAATTTTAAGTCTTCTTTTGTATAATTTGGATATAGTTTGGATTTTACCGTCTGGTATCAAAGACAATGCCTTCACCTCAGTTATTTCAGCTGCCTGCTTAGCCTCTGCCAATCGATTTTCCAATTTCAAAATCGGTGTTCCCCTTTTGGTGTCCCTGACAATGCATGATAGCTACCTTTTCTGGTTGTTTTACAGCCTCTAACAATTTTAAAATTTCTTCAGCATACTTTGTGTTTTCACTGAGCGGTCAGCAATCCATGTTCTTTCCAAATTGCTCCATGAGCATGTACCACGCCGAATGTATATTTAGAATCTGTCCAAATATTTACCCTTTTTCCCGCTGCCAGTTCCAATGCTCTCGTGAGAGCAACTATCTCCGCCTTTTGAGCTGATGTTCCAGGGGGTAAAGGCTTAGACTCGATTACCTGCTGAGTAGTTGTTATAGCATATCCAGCTTTACGTTGTCTTTGCGTAACAAAACTGCTCCCATCCGGGAACCAAGTTTCTTCCGCGTCTTCCATGGGCTCCTCCTTAAGGTCTGGTCGGCTGGAATACACAGTCTCTAGAGTTTCTAAACAATCGTGAATCACAGCTTGTGCCGGAGCATCACTAAGAAAAGAGGCTAGATTCACAATATGAATTATCACAATTTCCACGTCGTCCTGTTCTACCAATATTGCTTGATATTTCAAAATCATCAATTCTTGTTTAAGTTGTTTAAAGACTTTTTGTGCTTCTCCAGTCCAGACTAACTTTGACTGGTTAATCTTTATCAATTCACATAGAGGCTTTACCAATAGTCCATAATTATAAATCCAAAGGCGACACCAACCTGTCATTCCTAAAAAGCTTTGTAGCTCCTTTACCATTTGAGGTTCTGGAGTCCGGCAAATGACTTCCTTATGTTCAGTTCCTAGTTCTCGTTGTCCTTCCGAAATGTCAAATCCCAGATAGGTCACACTTTGTTGAGCCAGCTGGACTTTCTGTCAAGAGACTTGATATCCATTTAAACCCAGAAAATTAAGACGACTTATAGTCCATTGAATACAACTCCCTTTAGTCTCGGTAGCTATTAAGAGATCATCTACATATTGTAACAAAGCACCTTCAGTGTCCGGAGGTATCCATGTTTCGAGTTCCCTTGCTAATTGGTTTCCAAAAATAGTGGGGCTATTCTTGAATCCTTGAGGTAGTAATGTCCACGTAAGCTGCGTCTTTCTGCCTGAATCGGGATTTTCCCATTCAAAGGCGAATAGGTTTTGGCTTTCTGTGGCTAAGCCTAGGCAGAAGAAGGCATCTTTTAAATCCAGTACGGTAAACCAGACTTGACTATTCTTTAATTTAGTCAGCAAAGTATAAGGGTTTGCCACTACTGGATGTGTATGCTCAGTGATTTTATTTATGGCCCTCAAATCCTGAACTAGCCTATAGCTTTTTCATCTGCCTTTTTAATTGGCAATATGGGTGCATTGTATTCTGATTCGCATTCAATCAATAATCCATACTGTAAAAATTTATCAATTATCTCTTTAATTCCTTTCCTGTCTTCTATCCTCAAAGGATATTACTTAACCTTAACGGGTTTCTCTCCTGGCTTTAATTTAATAATTATTAAGGTCACATTTTTAGCTCTTCCAGGGACTTCGGTAGCCCAAACTCCTGGACATACTTGATCTGTGATCTCTAAAGGTATTTCACTTTTAGGCTCAGTTTGTATTAGTGCCAAGCTTAACACATTTATTAGTTGTTCTTCTCCTGTTCTTAATTCCATTTTCCCTTTTTCAAAGACAATTTCTGCTCCTACTTGCTCTAATAAATCTCTACCTAAGAGTGCCCATGAGGAGCTAGGCATAGATAAAAATCTGTGTATGCCCCATTGTTTCCCTAACTTGTACTTCAAAGGTTCACAAAAATAAGCCTTTTCGGTTACACCTTGTCCTGGTTTCAGTTAGAACAGAGTTAATTTTCTTCCTAGTAGCTGGGAGAATGCTATGTTTTGGCTTAGGATGAGAAGAGTGCTGATAACACCCCGATGTTTCAATTGTTGCAGAGCAATGCTTATACCAAGCCAAGGACATCTCAGCTTCTTGCTCTGTCCTGCCAACAGGCAGGCTGGGGGTGCAGTAAGAGCTGGGAGGGGACAGACCCAGGACAGGTGACCCAAACTAGCCAAAGGGGTATTCCATAGCATCTGACGTCAGGCTAAACAATACATAGGGGTGGCTAGCCAGGGGGAGGGGGCCGGACTGCTCGGGGTTAGGCTGGGCATCGGTCAGCGGGTGGTGAGCAATTGCATTGTGCATCACTTGTTTGTACACATTATTAGTAGTGGTACTATTATCATCATTGTATTATTATTATTATTATTTTGTCTTATTAAACTGTCTTTATCTCAACTCACAGGCTTCACTTTCCATTTCTCTCCCCCGTCCCAGAGAGGGAGGGGGAGGGTAAGCGAACAGCTGCGTGGTGTTTAGCTGCCGGCCGGGTTAAACCACGACACACCTTTTACCCTAACATAATAATTCTGTGAAGGCATTAATGCTTGATTTAGAACTGAATACGTTGCCCCATAGCAATAAGAAATTTCACTTCCATTCCTCCCCTAGCTTCATTATAACCAGTGGAGGATCCGCTAGGGTAGATTCCCCAGGTCCCCGTTATTCCTGTTGAAATCAGGGGTTGATTACCCTAGGAAAAGGCTAGTCAATTTGTCCTCCAAAGCCAGGTCCAAACCGTTTTGTTTTATTTATTTATTTATTTATTTATTTATTTATTTATTTTCATTACATTTCAGAGTTGGTCCAAAAATTCCATAGGGCTTTCTTTTAGACCTTGTTGGAAGCATATTCTCAATTCCCAGTTCATCCAGGTTTTAGTATTTACTTAACCGTTCATAATTTTCAGGATGATTCGGGTCTTAGTGGGGGTCGGTCAGGGGAATGCAATTGTCCACAGTTCCCTGAACGGTCCCATCAGCAATCCGAGCTCGCACATGAACTCAGGTTGTTTTAAGAGTTGACCTCTTTTCTGTTTCTGTGACAACTCTCTCGGACCAATCATGGTCCCTTTGCCCTAAAGGGCTAACACCCATGATTGTAAGATCTCTGCCTCGGGCAGAGGCAGAACTATTAACATTCCTACATCCTCTTTCCCTGCTCATTCAACTTCAAACACCTTTAACACTTTCAACAACCCTTTTAACACTTCCTTTATCTTTCTCCAGCCTGTACTTCTCTAATGCCAACATCAAAGGTTCAGTCAGGGGCCAACTTAATTCCCTACCTTTTCCCACCAAGATGCTGAAACATCAGTATACAACATTTCATCCTGTTCTGCTTCTCAAAAAAACAACATTAACTGTAGCAAAATATTATAGTTTAAAGTTCCATTTAGGGGCCACTTTTCTCCACATTCCAGCTTATAAAGCGGCCACCACTGATTACGATATTTTATCAATGTTTTCCTGTTCACACTTCCACCGGCAGATCCTCCAATATCCTTCCAGTGACTTAAAACACATCCTAACACACTTTTCTTTAAAATTTCACTGCTTGTTTGCCCCCCCAGTTTCCAGTTTACACTTTCAGAATACACATGTTACTTACAAAAGCGTATCACAAAACGTATCACTCACAAAAATACGGGCACGCAATATCTTTCAGTAGCGATGCCACAAAACTACTATTACCAGCAATATTGCCAAAATCACAGTAACAATAGTCAGAGTCAAATTCCACATGCGATAAGTCAGAAAACCGAACTGTGTAACACCGTAACGATATCTTTCTTATAACAATGCCACGAACCTACTATTACCACCAGGAAAATAGCCAAAATCGCAGTAACAATAACCAGAGTTAAATACCATACTCCATGAGTCAGAAAACCGAAATAGACAACACAATTCCAGATGGACCTTAAAGCGAGCTCCTTCCTTAAGGTCCCCAAACATGTACTTATGGTGCTAACCACAAAGTATATACCAAACACTGCCTCGCAGAAGATCACCTTCTGACTTACAGACAGTTCCAGATGACCGGTCTACCAGAAAACCAAACCAGAATAAAGAATATACTCACTTACAATGATGGGGTCCTTGTCTGCCTCCGCAGTGATCCGATGAGTCGAGGAGTCCCTCCGGGAAATCCCGGGGGTACCCTAGGGAGTCCTGTTCCCAGCAGGTCCTGCAGTCCGGCAGAGAGGTTGTCCCATCTGGGTCGCCAAATTGATTCAAAGATCGAAGCCGAAATTCCTTTAAGTGGTATATTCTTTATTGCAGCGCTGGATGCACGGGGGATCTCTCCACCTATCGTGCATACCCAAAGCAGAAAGCAGTCTTGAATTTATACAATCAATCTATCAATATTCTACAAGCACCTATACATATGCATTACCTATCCCCGCCTTCCCTCGCTTCTCATGCTAATTAGCCTTTTGGCACCTTGCGCCTGCGCAGAGCCTTCCAAGAATTGTGGGCAGGGGTCTTTGGGACGTGGGCAGGGGTCTTTGGGAGGAAGACCCCGAGTCTTCCTCACAGTGTACTTTTCACCTTTGGTCAGGAATCTGCTGAATTGGCATGTTTCTTAATTGCAAGAGCTGGTTGTTGCCAATTCTCCCGTTTGTTGTATCTTTATAATGAATTCCAATGTCCAGTTTCGAGAGTTATAGTCCTTACATTCGTTTCTCTGTCCGCCTGCCGCTTCCTTATCATGAGTTCCAGTGTCTTGTTTCGAGATATACAGTCCTTGTCTGGGGATTGTCCTTGCCTCCCCAATACCTCCTTAATCAATCCCCCCTTTTCTTTTCCCATGCAAATTCTTTTGCATCAGATACTTTCTTTATTTACAGTAACACAACAAAGCAGGCATCTAAACAACATGCACACAAATATTCCTAACACTACTAATACGATTAGAGCAATGAATACTTGTTTCAACCATTGGAAATTGGGCAACCAGGAGGTTAACTTATTCCATAGTTCACTAAAACTCCATGAAAGATCATCTTTACTGATCTCATGTAGGATCCTGGTCTGCTTCCATATTTCTTCCAGGTCGGTAGAGATCCTTCCACTCTGATCTACATACATACAATAACTTGTGTTTATTACTGTACAGACTCCCCCTTGAGTGGCCAGTAACAAGTCTAGGGCCATCCGATTTTGGAATACTACCTGTGATAAACTAGATATCTCTTCTTGTTGAGCCTTTATAGCATCCAGAATTTTGTTTTCTAACTTCTCTATAATTGCAGAAATATTAACTATTGCCTTTTCCAATTCACTCACTCCTAACCATGGGATAAACCATCGCACAAAACTATGAAAAGGGGTGTGTCTCTCTACCAATGGATTGTTAATTTTTCATCTGATTCTCCGGATATGATTTCTCAAGTAACCTCGAGGCACTACATCATGTACTGTCATATTGGGGACTACCGCTCCAAGAGTGCAAGTTCCCTTCCAATTCTCAGGCAAGACCTTACGGGCTGTATCATTGCATAGCCAATACCACCCTTTTCCTTCTGGAACCGTCCAGCTGGTTGAATTTGCCCAGCCGCTAGTCGTACTAATATCAATTGTTCAATTACAAGATGTCTGATTTCCCACATAAGTAGTATCCGTATTTATACAATGCTGTTTTCCTATACCCTTAGGCGGGTTACACCTTTGTACACATACATAATAGGATTCTAACGGCATGAAGCTACTCACTTCTAGTTCCAAAACTGCTTAATATTTTCGACCCCAAGACGTGTTTTCCCACAAATTAGTCCAAGATAAGTTTGCAGGCAAGGGAATCCCAATTAACGATACACCCTTATTCCCATGCTGTGGCAGATGGGTGCATACCCAACAGTTCGTCTTATTAGTTACTTGAGAAATTGTTTGTATTAAGGTCAGGTGTAAGTTCTCATCCCAAGTTGCCCACCCCAAATCCGAGAACCGCACCCCTGCAATCATTAGGATCTGGAAAACCGTAATTTTGTTGGTCCAATTGGAGTGGTGGTCCATATCCTCGCCGGGGCCTTCTTCACCCTTGAATTGTGGATCCAAGCTGCTTGCTTCTTAATCTTAATGGCGGTGTGTGTTGTCAGTAATACTTGGTATGCTCCCATCCACTTTCCTTCCATTTTTCCTGCACGGGTTGTCCTGAAAAAGTCTTTATATATATATAATCCCCGAGCTTAAAGGGGTGGATTGGTTGATCCAACCCTCTAGCCCTGGTCCCTAAAACAAATGTATGTACTTTATTTAATTGTTTCTGAAGTTCAGTTATATAAGCATATAAATATTCTGATCCTAACTGCGTTAGGTCCTCTCCACTAAATAGAAATTGCTATGGCCTTCCATATAAGATTTTGAAGGGACTCAAATTTCCTTTTATTCTAGGTTTAACTCTAATTCCAAGTAATGCTAAAGGGAGGGATTGAGGCCATGACAAATTAGCTTCTTATCCAATTTTAGCTATTTATTGTTTAATTAAATGGTTCATTTTTTCTACCTGTCCACTTGCCTGTGGTCTATAAGGAGTATGCAGTTGCCAATCTATCTTTAGAATCTTACTTATCTGTTCTACCACTTGTGCACAAAAATGTGAACCTCTATCAGAAGACATTGCTACTAGAATCCCAAAGCATGGTATTATTTCATTTAACAAGACTTTAACCACTTCTCTTGCTTTGTTTGTTCGACAGGGAAAGGCTTCAGGCCTTCCTGAAAACGTGTCAGTCAGAACCAGTAAATAATGATACCCCCCTTTTCTAGGGAGTTCTGAAAAATCAATTTGCCACTGTTGCCCCGAATAATTTCCTTTACCGATTATTCCAAATTTTATTCTATCCTTGGTATTGGGGTTATTGTGTAAGCAAATGCTACATTGTTGAGTTACTTGTTTTATCATATCGTCCCACTAATGTCTGACTCGGGCTCTTATGCAGTGTGCCAGCTCCCCAGTGCGTTTTATTGTGTTCTGTAAGAACTATGGGCCATGTCAAACTAGAGGGTATTACTATGTGGTTATCTTTTAAATATACTCATCCATCTGGTTTCATTTTACCTTTCAAATCTTCAATTAATTTTAAGTCTTCTTTTGTATAATTTGGATATAGTTTGGATTTTACCGTCTGGTATCAAAGACAATGCCTTCACCTCAGTTATTTCAGCTGCCTGCTTAGCCTCTGCCAATCGATTTTCCAATTTCAAAATCGGTGTTCCCCTTTTGGTGTCCCTGACAATGCATGATAGCTACCTTTTCTGGTTGTTTTACAGCCTCTAACAATTTTAAAATTTCTTCAGCATACTTTGTGTTTTCACTGAGCGGTCAGCAATCCATGTTCTTTCCAAATTGCTCCATGAGCATGTACCACGCCGAATGTATATTTAGAATCTGTCCAAATATTTACCCTTTTTCCCGCTGCCAGTTCCAATGCTCTCGTGAGAGCAACTATCTCCGCCTTTTGAGCTGATGTTCCAGGGGGTAAAGGCTTAGACTCGATTACCTGCTGAGTAGTTGTTATAGCATATCCAGCTTTACGTTGTCTTTGCGTAACAAAACTGCTCCCATCCGGGAACCAAGTTTCTTCCGCGTCTTCCATGGGCTCCTCCTTAAGGTCTGGTCGGCTGGAATACACAGTCTCTAGAGTTTCTAAACAATCGTGAATCACAGCTTGTGCCGGAGCATCACTAAGAAAAGAGGCTAGATTCACAATATGAATTATCACAATTTCCACGTCGTCCTGTTCTACCAATATTGCTTGATATTTCAAAATCATCAATTCTTGTTTAAGTTGTTTAAAGACTTTTTGTGCTTCTCCAGTCCAGACTAACTTTGACTGGTTAATCTTTACCAATTCACATAGAGGCTTTACCAATAGTCCATAATTATAAATCCAAAGGCGACACCAACCTGTCATTCCTAAAAAGCTTTGTAGCTCCTTTACCATTTGAGGTTCTGGAGTCCGGCAAATGACTTCCTTATGTTCAGTTCCTAGTTCTCGTTGTCCTTCCGAAATGTCAAATCCCAGATAGGTCACACTTTGTTGAGCCAGCTGGACTTTCTGTCAAGAGACTTGATATCCATTTAAACCCAGAAAATTAAGACGACTTATAGTCCATTGAATACAACTCCCTTTAGTCTCGGTAGCTATTAAGAGATCATCTACATATTGTAACAAAGCACCTTCAGTGTCCGGAGGTATCCATGTTTCGAGTTCCCTTGCTAATTGGTTTCCAAAAATAGTGGGGCTATTCTTGAATCCTTGAGGTAGTAATGTCCACGTAAGCTGCGTCTTTCTGCCTGAATCGGGATTTTCCCATTCAAAGGCGAATAGGTTTTGGCTTTCTGTGGCTAAGCCTAGGCAGAAGAAGGCATCTTTTAAATCCAGTACGGTAAACCAGACTTGACTATTCTTTAATTTAGTCAGCAAAGTATAAGGGTTTGCCACTACTGGATGTGTATGCTCAGTGATTTTATTTATGGCCCTCAAATCCTGAACTAGCCTATAGCTTTTTCATCTGCCTTTTTAATTGGCAATATGGGTGCATTGTATTCTGATTCGCATTCAATCAATAATCCATACTGTAAAACTTTATCAATTATCTCTTTAATTCCTTTCCTGTCTTCTATCCTCAAAGGATATTACTTAACCTTAACGGGTTTCTCTCCTGGCTTTAATTTAATAATTATTAAGGTCACATTTTTAGCTCTTCCAGGGACTTCGGTAGCCCAAACTCCTGGACATACTTGATCTGTGATCTCTAAAGGTATTTCACTTTTAGGCTCAGTTTGTATTAGTGCCAAGCTTAACACATTTATTAGTTGTTCTTCTCCTGTTCTTAATTCCATTTTCCCTTTTTCAAAGACAATTTCTGCTCCTACTTGCTCTAATAAATCTCTACCTAAGAGTGCCCATGAGGAGCTAGGCATAGATAAAAATCTGTGTATGCCCCATTGTTTCCCTAACTTGTACTTCAAAGGTTCACAAAAATAAGCCTTTTCGGTTACACCTTGTCCTGGTTTCAGTTAGAACAGAGTTAATTTTCTTCCTAGTAGCTGGGAGAATGCTATGTTTTGGCTTAGGATGAGAAGAGTGCTGATAACACCCCGATGTTTCAATTGTTGCAGAGCAATGCTTATACCAAGCCAAGGACATCTCAGCTTCTTGCTCTGTCCTGCCAACAGGCAGGCTGGGGGTGCAGTAAGAGCTGGGAGGGGACAGACCCAGGACAGGTGACCCAAACTAGCCAAAGGGGTATTCCATAGCATCTGACGTCAGGCTAAACAATACATAGGGGTGGCTAGCCAGGGGGAGGGGGCCGGACTGCTCGGGGTTAGGCTGGGCATCGGTCAGCGGGTGGTGAGCAATTGCATTGTGCATCACTTGTTTGTACACATTATTAGTAGTGGTACTATTATCATCATTGTATTATTATTATTATTATTATTATTATTATTATTATTGTTATTGTTATTATTATTATTATTTTGTCTTATTAAACTGTCTTTATCTCAACTCACAGGCTTCACTTTCCATTTCTCTCCCCCGTCCCAGAGAGGGAGGGGGAGGGGGAGCGAACAGCTGCGTGGTGTTTAGCTGCCGGCCGGGTTAAACCACGACACACCTTTTACCCTAACATAATAATTCTGTGAAGGCATTAATGCTTGATTTAGAACTGAATACGTTGCCCCATAGCAATAAGAAATTTCACTTCCATTCCTCCCCTAGCTTCATTATAACCAGTGGAGGATCCGCTAGGGTAGATTCCCCAGGTCCCCGTTATTCCTGTTGAAATCAGGGGTTGATTACCCTAGGAAAAGGCTAGTCAATTTGTCCTCCAAAGCCAGGTCCAAACCGTTTTGTTTTATTTATTTATTTATTTATTTATTTATTTATTTTCATTACATTTCAGAGTTGGTCCAAAAATTCCATAGGGCTTTCTTTTAGACCTTGTTGGAAGCATATTCTCAATTCCCAATTCATCCAGGTTTTAGTATTTACTTAACCGTTCATAATTTTCAGGATGATTCGGGTCTTAGTGGGGGTCGGTCAGGGGAATGCAATTGTCCACAGTTCCCTGAACGGTCCCATCAGCAATCCGAGCTCGCACATGAACTCAGGTTGTTTTAAGAGTTGACCTCTTTTCTGTTTCTGTGACAACTCTCTCGGACCAATCATGGTCCCTTTGCCCTAAAGGGCTAACACCCATGATTGTAAGATCTCTGCCTCGGGCAGAGGCAGAACTATTAACATTCCTACATCCTCTTTCCCTGCTCATTCAACTTCAAACACCTTTAACACTTTCAACAACCCTTTTAACACTTCCTTTATCTTTCTCCAGCCTGTACTTCTCTAATGCCAACATCAAAGGTTCAGTCAGGGGCCAACTTAATTCCCTACCTTTTCCCACCAAGATGCTGAAACATCAGTATACAACATTTCCTCCTGTTCTGCTTCTCAAAAAAACAACATTAACTGTAGCAAAATATTATAGTTTAAAGTTCCATTTAGGGGCCACTTTTCTCCACATTCCAGCTTATAAAGCGGCCACCACTGATTACGATATTTTATCAATGTTTTCCTGTTCACACTTCCACCGGCAGATCCTCCAATATCCTTCCAGTGACTTAAAACACATCCTAACACACTTTTCTTTAAAATTTCACTGCTTGTTTGCCCCCCCAGTTTCCAGTTTACACTTTCAGAATACACATGTTACTTACAAAAGCGTATCACAAAACGTATCACTCACAAAAATACGGGCACGCAATATCTTTCAGTAGCGATGCCACAAAACTACTATTACCAGCAATATTGCCAAAATCACAGTAACAATAGTCAGAGTCAAATTCCACATGCGATAAGTCAGAAAACCGAACTGTGTAACACCGTAACGATATCTTTCTTATAACAATGCCACGAACCTACTATTACCACCAGGAAAATAGCCAAAATCGCAGTAACAATAACCAGAGTTAAATACCATACTCCATGAGTCAGAAAACCGAAATAGACAACACAATTCCAGATGGACCTTAAAGCGAGCTCCTTCCTTAAGGTCCCCAAACATGTACTTATGGTGCTAACCACAAAGTATATACCAAACACTGCCTCGCAGAAGATCACCTTCTGACTTACAGACAGTTCCAGATGACCGGTCTACCAGAAAACCAAACCAGAATAAAGAATATACTCACTTACAATGATGGGGTCCTTGTCTGCCTCCGCAGTGATCCGATGAGTCGAGGAGTCCCTCCGGGAAATCCCGGGGGTACCCTAGGGAGTCCTGTTCCCAGCAGGTCCTGCAGTCCGGCAGAGAGGTTGTCCCATCTGGGTCGCCAAATTGATTCAAAGATCGAAGCCGAAATTCCTTTAAGTGGTATATTCTTTATTGCAGCGCTGGATGCACGGGGGATCTCTCCACCTATCGTGCATACCCAAAGCAGAAAGCAGTCTTGAATTTATACAATCAATCTATCAATATTCTACAAGCACCTATACATATGCATTACCTATCCCCGCCTTCCCTCGCTTCTCATGCTAATTAGCCTTTTGGCACCTTGCGCCTGCGCAGAGCCTTCCAAGAATTGTGGGCAGGGGTCTTTGGGACGTGGGCAGGGGTCTTTGGGAGGAAGACCCCGAGTCTTCCTCACAGTGTACTTTTCACCTTTGGTCAGGAATCTGCTGAATTGGCATGTTTCTTAATTGCAAGAGCTGGTTGTTGCCAATTCTCCCGTTTGTTGTATCTTTATAATGAATTCCAATGTCCAGTTTCGAGAGTTATAGTCCTTACATTCGTTTCTCTGTCCGCCTGCCGCTTCCTTATCATGAGTTCCAGTGTCTTGTTTCGAGATATACAGTCCTTGTCTGGGGATTGTCCTTGCCTCCCCAATACCTCCTTAATCAATCCCCCCTTTTCTTTTCCCATGCAAATTCTTTTGCATCAGATACTTTCTTTATTTACAGTAACACAACAAAGCAGGCATCTAAACAACATGCACACAAATATTCCTAACACTACTAATACGATTAGAGCAATGAATACTTGTTTCAACCATTGGAAATTGGGCAACCAGGAGGTTAACTTATTCCATAGTTCACTAAAACTCCATGAAAGATCATCTTTACTGATCTCATGTAGGATCCTGGTCTGCTTCCATATTTCTTCCAGGTCGGTAGAGATCCTTCCACTCTGATCTACATACATACAATAACTTGTGTTTATTACTGTACAGACTCCCCCTTGAGTGGCCAGTAACAAGTCTAGGGCCATCCGATTTTGGAATACTACCTGTGATAAACTAGATATCTCTTCTTGTTGAGCCTTTATAGCATCCAGAATTTTGTTTTCTAACTTCTCTATAATTGCAGAAATATTAACTATTGCCTTTTCCAATTCACTCACTCCTAACCATGGGATAAACCATCGCACAAAACTATGAAAAGGGGTGTGTCTCTCTACCAATGGATTGTTAATTTTTCATCTGATTCTCCGGATATGATTTCTCAAGTAACCTCGAGGCACTACATCATGTACTGTCATATTGGGGACTACCGCTCCAAGAGTGCAAGTTCCCTTCCAATTCTCAGGCAAGACCTTACGGGCTGTATCATTGCATAGCCAATACCACCCTTTTCCTTCTGGAACCGTCCAGCTGGTTGAATTTGCCCAGCCGCTAGTCGTACTAATATCAATTGTTCAATTACAAGATGTCTGATTTCCCACATAAGTAGTATCCGTATTTATACAATGCTGTTTTCCTATACCCTTAGGCGGGTTACACCTTTGTACACATACATAATAGGATTCTAACGGCATGAAGCTACTCACTTCTAGTTCCAAAACTGCTTAATATTTTCGACCCCAAGACGTGTTTTCCCACAAATTAGTCCAAGATAAGTTTGCAGGCAAGGGAATCCCAATTAACGATACACCCTTATTCCCATGCTGTGGCAGATGGGTGCATACCCAACAGTTCGTCTTATTAGTTACTTGAGAAATTGTTTGTATTAAGGTCAGGTGTAAGTTCTCATCCCAAGTTGCCCACCCCAAATCCGAGAACCGCACCCCTGCAATCATTAGGATCTGGAAAACCGTAATTTTGTTGGTCCAATTGGAGTGGTGGTCCATATCCTCGCCGGGGCCTTCTTCACCCTTGAATTGTGGATCCAAGCTGCTTGCTTCTTAATCTTAATGGCGGTGTGTGTTGTCAGTAATACTTGGTATGCTCCCATCCACTTTCCTTCCATTTTTCCTGCACGGGTTGTCCTGAAAAAGTCTTTATATATATATAATCCCCGAGCTTAAAGGGGTGGATTGGTTGATCCGACCCTCTAGCCCTGGTCCCTAAAACAAATGTATGTACTTTATTTAATTGTTTCTGAAGTTCAGTTATATAAGCATATAAATATTCTGATCCTAACTGCGTTAGGTCCTCTCCACTAAATAGAAATTGCTATGGCCTTCCATATAAGATTTTGAAGGGACTCAAATTTCCTTTTATTCTAGGTTTAACTCTAATTCCAAGTAATGCTAAAGGGAGGGATTGAGGCCATGACAAATTAGCTTCTTATCCAATTTTAGCTATTTATTGTTTAATTAAATGGTTCATTTTTTCTACCTGTCCACTTGCCTGTGGTCTATAAGGAGTATGCAGTTGCCAATCTATCTTTAGAATCTTACTTATCTGTTCTACCACTTGTGCACAAAAATGTGAACCTCTATCAGAAGACATTGCTACTAGAATCCCAAAGCATGGTATTATTTCATTTAACAAGACTTTAACCACTTCTCTTGCTTTGTTTGTTCGACAGGGAAAGGCTTCAGGCCTTCCTGAAAACGTGTCAGTCAGAACCAGTAAATAATGATACCCCCCTTTTCTAGGGAGTTCTGAAAAATCAATTTGCCACTGTTGCCCCGAATAATTTCCTTTACCGATTATTCCAAATTTTATTCTATCCTTGGTATTGTGTAAGCAAATGCTACATTGTTGAGTTACTTGTTTTATCATATCGTCCCACTAATGTCTGACTCAGGCTCTTATGCAGTGTGCCAGCTCCCCAATGTGTTTTATTGTGTTCTGTAAGAACTATGGGCCATGTCAAACTAGAGGGTATTACTATGTGGTTATCTTTTAAATATACTCATCCATCTGGTTTCATTTTACCTTTCAAATCTTCAATTAATTTTAAGTCTTCTTTTGTATAATTTGGATATAGTTTGGATTTTACCGTCTGGTATCAAAGACAACGCCTTCACCTCAGTTATTTCAGCTGCCTGCTTAGCCTCTGCCAATCGATTTTCCAATTTCAAAATCGGTGTTCCCCTTTTGGTGTCCCTGACAATGCATGATAGCTACCTTTTCTGGTTGTTTTACAGCCTCTAACAATTTTAAAATTTCTTCAGCATACTTTGTGTTTTCACTGAGCGGTCAGCAATCCATGTTCTTTCCAAATTGCTCCATGAGCATGTACCACGCCGAATGTATATTTAGAATCTGTCCAAATATTTACCCTTTTTCCCGCTGCCAGTTCCAATGCTCTCGTGAGAGCAACTATCTCCGCCTTTTGAGCTGATGTTCCAGGGGGTAAAGGCTTAGACTCGATTACCTGCTGAGTAGTTGTTATAGCATATCCAGCTTTACGTTGTCTTTGCGTAACAAAACTGCTCCCATCCGGGAACCAAGTTTCTTCCGCCTCTTCCATGGGCTCCTCCTTAAGGTCTGGTCGGCTGGAATACACAGTCTCTAGAGTTTCTAAACAATCGTGAATCACAGCTTGTGCCGGAGCATCACTAAGAAAAGAGGCTAGATTCACAATATGAATTATCACAATTTCCACGTCGTCCTGTTCTACCAATATTGCTTGATATTTCAAAATCATCAATTCTTGTTTAAGTTGTTTAAAGACTTTTTGTGCTTCTCCAGTCCAGACTAACTTTGACTGGTTAATCTTTACCAATTCACATAGAGGCTTTACCAATAGTCCATAATTATAAATCCAAAGGCGACACCAACCTGTCATTCCTAAAAAGCTTTGTAGCTCCTTTACCATTTGAGGTTCTGGAGTCCGGCAAATGACTTCCTTATGTTCAGTTCCTAGTTCTCGTTGTCCTTCCGAAATGTCAAATCCCAGATAGGTCACACTTTGTTGAGCCAGCTGGACTTTCTGTCAAGAGACTTGATATCCATTTAAACCCAGAAAATTAAGACGACTTATAGTCCATTGAATACAACTCCCTTTAGTCTCGGTAGCTATTAAGAGATCATCTACATATTGTAACAAAGCACCTTCAGTGTCCGGAGGTATCCATGTTTCGAGTTCCCTTGCTAATTGGTTTCCAAAAATAGTGGGGCTATTCTTGAATCCTTGAGGTAGTAATGTCCACGTAAGCTGCGTCTTTCTGCCTGAATCGGGATTTTCCCATTCAAAGGCGAATAGGTTTTGGCTTTCTGTGGCTAAGCCTAGGCAGAAGAAGGCATCTTTTAAATCCAGTACGGTAAACCAGACTTGACTATTCTTTAATTTAGTCAGCAAAGTATAAGGGTTTGCCACTACTGGATGTGTATGCTCAGTGATTTTATTTATGGCCCTCAAATCCTGAACTAGCCTATAGCTTTTTCATCTGCCTTTTTAATTGGCAATATGGGTGCATTGTATTCTGATTCGCATTCAATCAATAATCCATACTGTAAAAATTTATCAATTATCTCTTTAATTCCTTTCCTGTCTTCTATCCTCAAAGGATATTACTTAACCTTAACGGGTTTCTCTCCTGGCTTTAATTTAATAATTATTAAGGTCACATTTTTAGCTCTTCCAGGGACTTCGGTAGCCCAAACTCCTGGACATACTTGATCTGTGATCTCTAAAGGTATTTCACTTTTAGGCTCAGTTTGTATTAGTGCCAAGCTTAACACATTTATTAGTTGTTCTTCTCCTGTTCTTAATTCCATTTTCCCTTTTTCAAAGACAATTTCTGCTCCTACTTGCTCTAATAAATCTCTACCTAAGAGTGCCCATGAGGAGCTAGGCATAGATAAAAATCTGTGTATGCCCCATTGTTTCCCTAACTTGTACTTCAAAGGTTCACAAAAATAAGCCTTTTCGGTTACACCTTGTCCTGGTTTCAGTTAGAACAGAGTTAATTTTCTTCCTAGTAGCTGGGAGAATGCTATGTTTTGGCTTAGGATGAGAAGAGTGCTGATAACACCCCGATGTTTCAATTGTTGCAGAGCAATGCTTATACCAAGCCAAGGACATCTCAGCTTCTTGCTCTGTCCTGCCAACAGGCAGGCTGGGGGTGCAGTAAGAGCTGGGAGGGGACAGACCCAGGACAGGTGACCCAAACTAGCCAAAGGGGTATTCCATAGCATCTGACGTCAGGCTAAACAATACATAGGGGTGGCTAGCCAGGGGGAGGGGGCCGGACTGCTCGGGGTTAGGCTGGGCATCGGTCAGCGGGTGGTGAGCAATTGCATTGTGCATCACTTGTTTGTACACATTATTAGTAGTGGTACTATTATCATCATTGTATTATTATTATTATTATTATTATTATTGTTATTGTTATTGTTATTATTATTATTATTTTGTCTTATTAAACTGTCTTTATCTCAACTCACAGGCTTCACTTTCCATTTCTCTCCCCCGTCCCAGAGAGGGAGGGGGAGGGGGAGCGAACAGCTGCGTGGTGTTTAGCTGCCGGCCGGGTTAAACCACGACACACCTTTTACCCTAACATAATAATTCTGTGAAGGCATTAATGCTTGATTTAGAACTGAATACGTTGCCCCATAGCAATAAGAAATTTCACTTCCATTCCTCCCCTAGCTTCATTATAACCAGTGGAGGATCCGCTAGGGTAGATTCCCCAGGTCCCCGTTATTCCTGTTGAAATCAGGGGTTGATTACCCTAGGAAAAGGCTAGTCAATTTGTCCTCCAAAGCCAGGTCCAAACCGTTTTGTTTTATTTATTTATTTATTTATTTATTTATTTATTTTCATTACATTTCAGAGTTGGTCCAAAAATTCCATAGGGCTTTCTTTTAGACCTTGTTGGAAGCATATTCTCAATTCCCAATTCATCCAGGTTTTAGTATTTACTTAACCGTTCATAATTTTCAGGATGATTCGGGTCTTAGTGGGGGTCGGTCAGGGGAATGCAATTGTCCACAGTTCCCTGAACGGTCCCATCAGCAATCCGAGCTCGCACATGAACTCAGGTTGTTTTAAGAGTTGACCTCTTTTCTGTTTCTGTGACAACTCTCTCGGACCAATCATGGTCCCTTTGCCCTAAAGGGCTAACACCCATGATTTTAAGATCTCTGCCTCGGGCAGAGGCAGAACTATTAACATTCCTACATCCTCTTTCCCTGCTCATTCAACTTCAAACACCTTTAACACTTTCAACAACCCTTTTAACACTTCCTTTATCTTTCTCCAGCCTGTACTTCTCTAATGCCAACATCAAAGGTTCAGTCAGGGGCCAACTTAATTCCCTACCTTTTCCCACCAAGATGCTGAAACATCAGTATACAACATTTCCTCCTGTTCTGCTTCTCAAAAAAACAACATTAACTGTAGCAAAATATTATAGTTTAAAGTTCCATTTAGGGGCCACTTTTCTCCACATTCCAGCTTATAAAGCGGCCACCACTGATTACGATATTTTATCAATGTTTTCCTGTTCACACTTCCACCGGCAGATCCTCCAATATCCTTCCAGTGACTTAAAACACATCCTAACACACTTTTCTTTAAAATTTCACTGCTTGTTTGCCCCCCCAGTTTCCAGTTTACACTTTCAGAATACACATGTTACTTACAAAAGCGTATCACAAAACGTATCACTCACAAAAATACGGGCACGCAATATCTTTCAGTAGCGATGCCACAAAACTACTATTACCAGCAATATTGCCAAAATCACAGTAACAATAGTCAGAGTCAAATTCCACATGCGATAAGTCAGAAAACCGAACTGTGTAACACCGTAACGATATCTTTCTTATAACAATGCCACGAACCTACTATTACCACCAGGAAAATAGCCAAAATCGCAGTAACAATAACCAGAGTTAAATACCATACTCCATGAGTCAGAAAACTGAAATAGACAACACAATTCCAGATGGACCTTAAAGCGAGCTCCTTCCTTAAGGTCCCCAAACATGTACTTATGGTGCTAACCACAAAGTATATACCAAACACTGCCTCGCAGAAGATCACCTTCTGACTTACAGACAGTTCCAGATGACCGGTCTACCAGAAAACCAAACCAGAATAAAGAATATACTCACTTACAATGATGGGGTCCTTGTCTGCCTCCGCAGTGATCCGATGAGTCGAGGAGTCCCTCCGGGAAATCCCGGGGGTACCCTAGGGAGTCCTGTTCCCAGCAGGTCCTGCAGTCCGGCAGAGAGGTTGTCCCATCTGGGTCGCCAAATTGATTCAAAGATCGAAGCCGAAATTCCTTTAAGTGGTATATTCTTTATTGCAGCGCTGGATGCACGGGGGATCTCTCCACCTATCGTGCATACCCAAAGCAGAAAGCAGTCTTGAATTTATACAATCAATCTATCAATATTCTACAAGCACCTATACATATGCATTACCTATCCCCGCCTTCCCTCGCTTCTCATGCTAATTAGCCTTTTGGCACCTTGCGCCTGCGCAGAGCCTTCCAAGAATTGTGGGCAGGGGTCTTTGGGACGTGGGCAGGGGTCTTTGGGAGGAAGACCCCGAGTCTTCCTCACAGTGTACTTTTCACCTTTGGTCAGGAATCTGCTGAATTGGCATGTTTCTTAATTGCAAGAGCTGGTTGTTGCCAATTCTCCCGTTTGTTGTATCTTTATAATGAATTCCAATGTCCAGTTTCGAGAGTTATAGTCCTTACATTCGTTTCTCTGTCCGCCTGCCGCTTCCTTATCATGAGTTCCAGTGTCTTGTTTCGAGATATACAGTCCTTGTCTGGGGATTGTCCTTGCCTCCCCAATACCTCCTTAATCAATCCCCCCTTTTCTTTTCCCATGCAAATTCTTTTGCATCAGATACTTTCTTTATTTACAGTAACACAACAAAGCAGGCATCTAAACAACATGCACACAAATATTCCTAACACTACTAATACGATTAGAGCAATGAATACTTGTTTCAACCATTGGAAATTGGGCAACCAGGAGGTTAACTTATTCCATAGTTCACTAAAACTCCATGAAAGATCATCTTTACTGATCTCATGTAGGATCCTGGTCTGCTTCCATATTTCTTCCAGGTCGGTAGAGATCCTTCCACTCTGATCTACATACATACAATAACTTGTGTTTATTACTGTACAGACTCCCCCTTGAGTGGCCAGTAACAAGTCTAGGGCCATCCGATTTTGGAATACTACCTGTGATAAACTAGATATCTCTTCTTGTTGAGCCTTTATAGCATCCAGAATTTTGTTTTCTAACTTCTCTATAATTGCAGAAATATTAACTATTGCCTTTTCCAATTCACTCACTCCTAACCATGGGATAAACCATCGCACAAAACTATGAAAAGGGGTGTGTCTCTCTACCAATGGATTGTTAATTTTTCATCTGATTCTCCGGATATGATTTCTCAAGTAACCTCGAGGCACTACATCATGTACTGTCATATTGGGGACTACCGCTCCAAGAGTGCAAGTTCCCTTCCAATTCTCAGGCAAGACCTTACGGGCTGTATCATTGCATAGCCAATACCACCCTTTTCCTTCTGGAACCGTCCAGCTGGTTGAATTTGCCCAGCCGCTAGTCGTACTAATATCAATTGTTCAATTACAAGATGTCTGATTTCCCACATAAGTAGTATCCGTATTTATACAATGCTGTTTTCCTATACCCTTAGGCGGGTTACACCTTTGTACACATACATAATAGGATTCTAACGGCATGAAGCTACTCACTTCTAGTTCCAAAACTGCTTAATATTTTCGACCCCAAGACGTGTTTTCCCACAAATTAGTCCAAGATAAGTTTGCAGGCAAGGGAATCCCAATTAACGATACACCCTTATTCCCATGCTGTGGCAGATGGGTGCATACCCAACAGTTCGTCTTATTAGTTACTTGAGAAATTGTTTGTATTAAGGTCAGGTGTAAGTTCTCATCCCAAGTTGCCCACCCCAAATCCGAGAACCGCACCCCTGCAATCATTAGGATCTGGAAAACCGTAATTTTGTTGGTCCAATTGGAGTGGTGGTCCATATCCTCGCCGGGGCCTTCTTCACCCTTGAATTGTGGATCCAAGCTGCTTGCTTCTTAATCTTAATGGCGGTGTGTGTTGTCAGTAATACTTGGTATGCTCCCATCCACTTTCCTTCCATTTTTCCTGCACGGGTTGTCCTGAAAAAGTCTTTATATATATATAATCCCCGAGCTTAAAGGGGTGGATTGGTTGATCCAACCCTCTAGCCCTGGTCCCTAAAACAAATGTATGTACTTTATTTAATTGTTTCTGAAGTTCAGTTATATAAGCATATAAATATTCTGATCCTAACTGCGTTAGGTCCTCTCCACTAAATAGAAATTGCTATGGCCTTCCATATAAGATTTTGAAGGGACTCAAATTTCCTTTTATTCTAGGTTTAACTCTAATTCCAAGTAATGCTAAAGGGAGGGATTGAGGCCATGACAAATTAGCTTCTTATCCAATTTTAGCTATTTATTGTTTAATTAAATGGTTCATTTTTTCTACCTGTCCACTTGCCTGTGGTCTATAAGGAGTATGCAGTTGCCAATCTATCTTTAGAATCTTACTTATCTGTTCTACCACTTGTGCACAAAAATGTGAACCTCTATCAGAAGACATTGCTACTAGAATCCCAAAGCATGGTATTATTTCATTTAACAAGACTTTAACCACTTCTCTTGCTTTGTTTGTTCGACAGGGAAAGGCTTCAGGCCTTCCTGAAAACGTGTCAGTCAGAACCAGTAAATAATGATACCCCCCTTTTCTAGGGAGTTCTGAAAAATCAATTTGCCACTGTTGCCCCGAATAATTTCCTTTACCGATTATTCCAAATTTTATTCTATCCTTGGTATTGGGGTTATTGTGTAAGCAAATGCTACATTGTTGAGTTACTTGTTTTATCATATCGTCCCACTAATGTCTGACTCGGGCTCTTATGCAGTGTGCCAGCTCCCCAGTGCGTTTTATTGTGTTCTGTAAGAACTATGGGCCATGTCAAACTAGAGGGTATTACTATGTGGTTATCTTTTAAATATACTCATCCATCTGGTTTCATTTTACCTTTCAAATCTTCAATTAATTTTAAGTCTTCTTTTGTATAATTTGGATATAGTTTGGATTTTACCGTCTGGTATCAAAGACAATGCCTTCACCTCAGTTATTTCAGCTGCCTGCTTAGCCTCTGCCAATCGATTTTCCAATTTCAAAATCGGTGTTCCCCTTTTGGTGTCCCTGACAATGCATGATAGCTACCTTTTCTGGTTGTTTTACAGCCTCTAACAATTTTAAAATTTCTTCAGCATACTTTGTGTTTTCACTGAGCGGTCAGCAATCCATGTTCTTTCCAAATTGCTCCATGAGCATGTACCACGCCGAATGTATATTTAGAATCTGTCCAAATATTTACCCTTTTTCCCGCTGCCAGTTCCAATGCTCTCGTGAGAGCAACTATCTCCGCCTTTTGAGCTGATGTTCCAGGGGGTAAAGGCTTAGACTCGATTACCTGCTGAGTAGTTGTTATAGCATATCCAGCTTTACGTTGTCTTTGCGTAACAAAACTGCTCCCATCCGGGAACCAAGTTTCTTCCGCGTCTTCCATGGGCTCCTCCTTAAGGTCTGGTCGGCTGGAATACACAGTCTCTAGAGTTTCTAAACAATCGTGAATCACAGCTTGTGCCGGAGCATCACTAAGAAAAGAGGCTAGATTCACAATATGAATTATCACAATTTCCACGTCGTCCTGTTCTACCAATATTGCTTGATATTTCAAAATCATCAATTCTTGTTTAAGTTGTTTAAAGACTTTTTGTGCTTCTCCAGTCCAGACTAACTTTGACTGGTTAATCTTTATCAATTCACATAGAGGCTTTACCAATAGTCCATAATTATAAATCCAAAGGCGACACCAACCTGTCATTCCTAAAAAGCTTTGTAGCTCCTTTACCATTTGAGGTTCTGGAGTCCGGCAAATGACTTCCTTATGTTCAGTTCCTAGTTCTCGTTGTCCTTCCGAAATGTCAAATCCCAGATAGGTCACACTTTGTTGAGCCAGCTGGACTTTCTGTCAAGAGACTTGATATCCATTTAAACCCAGAAAATTAAGACGACTTATAGTCCATTGAATACAACTCCCTTTAGTCTCGGTAGCTATTAAGAGATCATCTACATATTGTAACAAAGCACCTTCAGTGTCCGGAGGTATCCATGTTTCGAGTTCCCTTGCTAATTGGTTTCCAAAAATAGTGGGGCTATTCTTGAATCCTTGAGGTAGTAATGTCCACGTAAGCTGCGTCTTTCTGCCTGAATCGGGATTTTCCCATTCAAAGGCGAATAGGTTTTGGCTTTCTGTGGCTAAGCCTAGGCAGAAGAAGGCATCTTTTAAATCCAGTACGGTAAACCAGACTTGACTATTCTTTAATTTAGTCAGCAAAGTATAAGGGTTTGCCACTACTGGATGTGTATGCTCAGTGATTTTATTTATGGCCCTCAAATCCTGAACTAGCCTATAGCTTTTTCATCTGCCTTTTTAATTGGCAATATGGGTGCATTGTATTCTGATTCGCATTCAATCAATAATCCATACTGTAAAAATTTATCAATTATCTCTTTAATTCCTTTCCTGTCTTCTATCCTCAAAGGATATTACTTAACCTTAACGGGTTTCTCTCCTGGCTTTAATTTAATAATTATTAAGGTCACATTTTTAGCTCTTCCAGGGACTTCGGTAGCCCAAACTCCTGGACATACTTGATCTGTGATCTCTAAAGGTATTTCACTTTTAGGCTCAGTTTGTATTAGTGCCAAGCTTAACACATTTATTAGTTGTTCTTCTCCTGTTCTTAATTCCATTTTCCCTTTTTCAAAGACAATTTCTGCTCCTACTTGCTCTAATAAATCTCTACCTAAGAGTGCCCATGAGGAGCTAGGCATAGATAAAAATCTGTGTATGCCCCATTGTTTCCCTAACTTGTACTTCAAAGGTTCACAAAAATAAGCCTTTTCGGTTACACCTTGTCCTGGTTTCAGTTAGAACAGAGTTAATTTTCTTCCTAGTAGCTGGGAGAATGCTATGTTTTGGCTTAGGATGAGAAGAGTGCTGATAACACCCCGATGTTTCAATTGTTGCAGAGCAATGCTTATACCAAGCCAAGGACATCTCAGCTTCTTGCTCTGTCCTGCCAACAGGCAGGCTGGGGGTGCAGTAAGAGCTGGGAGGGGACAGACCCAGGACAGGTGACCCAAACTAGCCAAAGGGGTATTCCATAGCATCTGACGTCAGGCTAAACAATACATAGGGGTGGCTAGCCAGGGGGAGGGGGCCGGACTGCTCGGGGTTAGGCTGGGCATCGGTCAGCGGGTGGTGAGCAATTGCATTGTGCATCACTTGTTTGTACACATTATTAGTAGTGGTACTATTATCATCATTGTATTATTATTATTATTATTTTGTCTTATTAAACTGTCTTTATCTCAACTCACAGGCTTCACTTTCCATTTCTCTCCCCCGTCCCAGAGAGGGAGGGGGAGGGTAAGCGAACAGCTGCGTGGTGTTTAGCTGCCGGCCGGGTTAAACCACGACACACCTTTTACCCTAACATAATAATTCTGTGAAGGCATTAATGCTTGATTTAGAACTGAATACGTTGCCCCATAGCAATAAGAAATTTCACTTCCATTCCTCCCCTAGCTTCATTATAACCAGTGGAGGATCCGCTAGGGTAGATTCCCCAGGTCCCCGTTATTCCTGTTGAAATCAGGGGTTGATTACCCTAGGAAAAGGCTAGTCAATTTGTCCTCCAAAGCCAGGTCCAAACCGTTTTGTTTTATTTATTTATTTATTTATTTATTTATTTATTTATTTTCATTACATTTCAGAGTTGGTCCAAAAATTCCATAGGGCTTTCTTTTAGACCTTGTTGGAAGCATATTCTCAATTCCCAGTTCATCCAGGTTTTAGTATTTACTTAACCGTTCATAATTTTCAGGATGATTCGGGTCTTAGTGGGGGTCGGTCAGGGGAATGCAATTGTCCACAGTTCCCTGAACGGTCCCATCAGCAATCCGAGCTCGCACATGAACTCAGGTTGTTTTAAGAGTTGACCTCTTTTCTGTTTCTGTGACAACTCTCTCGGACCAATCATGGTCCCTTTGCCCTAAAGGGCTAACACCCATGATTGTAAGATCTCTGCCTCGGGCAGAGGCAGAACTATTAACATTCCTACATCCTCTTTCCCTGCTCATTCAACTTCAAACACCTTTAACACTTTCAACAACCCTTTTAACACTTCCTTTATCTTTCTCCAGCCTGTACTTCTCTAATGCCAACATCAAAGGTTCAGTCAGGGGCCAACTTAATTCCCTACCTTTTCCCACCAAGATGCTGAAACATCAGTATACAACATTTCATCCTGTTCTGCTTCTCAAAAAAACAACATTAACTGTAGCAAAATATTATAGTTTAAAGTTCCATTTAGGGGCCACTTTTCTCCACATTCCAGCTTATAAAGCGGCCACCACTGATTACGATATTTTATCAATGTTTTCCTGTTCACACTTCCACCGGCAGATCCTCCAATATCCTTCCAGTGACTTAAAACACATCCTAACACACTTTTCTTTAAAATTTCACTGCTTGTTTGCCCCCCCAGTTTCCAGTTTACACTTTCAGAATACACATGTTACTTACAAAAGCGTATCACAAAACGTATCACTCACAAAAATACGGGCACGCAATATCTTTCAGTAGCGATGCCACAAAACTACTATTACCAGCAATATTGCCAAAATCACAGTAACAATAGTCAGAGTCAAATTCCACATGCGATAAGTCAGAAAACCGAACTGTGTAACACCGTAACGATATCTTTCTTATAACAATGCCACGAACCTACTATTACCACCAGGAAAATAGCCAAAATCGCAGTAACAATAACCAGAGTTAAATACCATACTCCATGAGTCAGAAAACCGAAATAGACAACACAATTCCAGATGGACCTTAAAGCGAGCTCCTTCCTTAAGGTCCCCAAACATGTACTTATGGTGCTAACCACAAAGTATATACCAAACACTGCCTCGCAGAAGATCACCTTCTGACTTACAGACAGTTCCAGATGACCGGTCTACCAGAAAACCAAACCAGAATAAAGAATATACTCACTTACAATGATGGGGTCCTTGTCTGCCTCCGCAGTGATCCGATGAGTCGAGGAGTCCCTCCGGGAAATCCCGGGGGTACCCTAGGGAGTCCTGTTCCCAGCAGGTCCTGCAGTCCGGCAGAGAGGTTGTCCCATCTGGGTCGCCAAATTGATTCAAAGATCGAAGCCGAAATTCCTTTAAGTGGTATATTCTTTATTGCAGCGCTGGATGCACGGGGGATCTCTCCACCTATCGTGCATACCCAAAGCAGAAAGCAGTCTTGAATTTATACAATCAATCTATCAATATTCTACAAGCACCTATACATATGCATTACCTATCCCCGCCTTCCCTCGCTTCTCATGCTAATTAGCCTTTTGGCACCTTGCGCCTGCGCAGAGCCTTCCAAGAATTGTGGGCAGGGGTCTTTGGGACGTGGGCAGGGGTCTTTGGGAGGAAGACCCCGAGTCTTCCTCACAGTGTACTTTTCACCTTTGGTCAGGAATCTGCTGAATTGGCATGTTTCTTAATTGCAAGAGCTGGTTGTTGCCAATTCTCCCGTTTGTTGTATCTTTATAATGAATTCCAATGTCCAGTTTCGAGAGTTATAGTCCTTACATTCGTTTCTCTGTCCGCCTGCCGCTTCCTTATCATGAGTTCCAGTGTCTTGTTTCGAGATATACAGTCCTTGTCTGGGGATTGTCCTTGCCTCCCCAATACCTCCTTAATCAATCCCCCCTTTTCTTTTCCCATGCAAATTCTTTTGCATCAGATACTTTCTTTATTTACAGTAACACAACAAAGCAGGCATCTAAACAACATGCACACAAATATTCCTAACACTACTAATACGATTAGAGCAATGAATACTTGTTTCAACCATTGGAAATTGGGCAACCAGGAGGTTAACTTATTCCATAGTTCACTAAAACTCCATGAAAGATCATCTTTACTGATCTCATGTAGGATCCTGGTCTGCTTCCATATTTCTTCCAGGTCGGTAGAGATCCTTCCACTCTGATCTACATACATACAATAACTTGTGTTTATTACTGTACAGACTCCCCCTTGAGTGGCCAGTAACAAGTCTAGGGCCATCCGATTTTGGAATACTACCTGTGATAAACTAGATATCTCTTCTTGTTGAGCCTTTATAGCATCCAGAATTTTGTTTTCTAACTTCTCTATAATTGCAGAAATATTAACTATTGCCTTTTCCAATTCACTCACTCCTAACCATGGGATAAACCATCGCACAAAACTATGAAAAGGGGTGTGTCTCTCTACCAATGGATTGTTAATTTTTCATCTGATTCTCCGGATATGATTTCTCAAGTAACCTCGAGGCACTACATCATGTACTGTCATATTGGGGACTACCGCTCCAAGAGTGCAAGTTCCCTTCCAATTCTCAGGCAAGACCTTACGGGCTGTATCATTGCATAGCCAATACCACCCTTTTCCTTCTGGAACCGTCCAGCTGGTTGAATTTGCCCAGCCGCTAGTCGTACTAATATCAATTGTTCAATTACAAGATGTCTGATTTCCCACATAAGTAGTATCCGTATTTATACAATGCTGTTTTCCTATACCCTTAGGCGGGTTACACCTTTGTACACATACATAATAGGATTCTAACGGCATGAAGCTACTCACTTCTAGTTCCAAAACTGCTTAATATTTTCGACCCCAAGACGTGTTTTCCCACAAATTAGTCCAAGATAAGTTTGCAGGCAAGGGAATCCCAATTAACGATACACCCTTATTCCCATGCTGTGGCAGATGGGTGCATACCCAACAGTTCGTCTTATTAGTTACTTGAGAAATTGTTTGTATTAAGGTCAGGTGTAAGTTCTCATCCCAAGTTGCCCACCCCAAATCCGAGAACCGCACCCCTGCAATCATTAGGATCTGGAAAACCGTAATTTTGTTGGTCCAATTGGAGTGGTGGTCCATATCCTCGCCGGGGCCTTCTTCACCCTTGAATTGTGGATCCAAGCTGCTTGCTTCTTAATCTTAATGGCGGTGTGTGTTGTCAGTAATACTTGGTATGCTCCCATCCACTTTCCTTCCATTTTTCCTGCACGGGTTGTCCTGAAAAAGTCTTTATATATATATAATCCCCGAGCTTAAAGGGGTGGATTGGTTGATCCAACCCTCTAGCCCTGGTCCCTAAAACAAATGTATGTACTTTATTTAATTGTTTCTGAAGTTCAGTTATATAAGCATATAAATATTCTGATCCTAACTGCGTTAGGTCCTCTCCACTAAATAGAAATTGCTATGGCCTTCCATATAAGATTTTGAAGGGACTCAAATTTCCTTTTATTCTAGGTTTAACTCTAATTCCAAGTAATGCTAAAGGGAGGGATTGAGGCCATGACAAATTAGCTTCTTATCCAATTTTAGCTATTTATTGTTTAATTAAATGGTTCATTTTTTCTACCTGTCCACTTGCCTGTGGTCTATAAGGAGTATGCAGTTGCCAATCTATCTTTAGAATCTTACTTATCTGTTCTACCACTTGTGCACAAAAATGTGAACCTCTATCAGAAGACATTGCTACTAGAATCCCAAAGCATGGTATTATTTCATTTAACAAGACTTTAACCACTTCTCTTGCTTTGTTTGTTCGACAGGGAAAGGCTTCAGGCCTTCCTGAAAACGTGTCAGTCAGAACCAGTAAATAATGATACCCCCCTTTTCTAGGGAGTTCTGAAAAATCAATTTGCCACTGTTGCCCCGAATAATTTCCTTTACCGATTATTCCAAATTTTATTCTATCCTTGGTATTGGGGTTATTGTGTAAGCAAATGCTACATTGTTGAGTTACTTGTTTTATCATATCGTCCCACTAATGTCTGACTCGGGCTCTTATGCAGTGTGCCAGCTCCCCAGTGCGTTTTATTGTGTTCTGTAAGAACTATGGGCCATGTCAAACTAGAGGGTATTACTATGTGGTTATCTTTTAAATATACTCATCCATCTGGTTTCATTTTACCTTTCAAATCTTCAATTAATTTTAAGTCTTCTTTTGTATAATTTGGATATAGTTTGGATTTTACCGTCTGGTATCAAAGACAATGCCTTCACCTCAGTTATTTCAGCTGCCTGCTTAGCCTCTGCCAATCGATTTTCCAATTTCAAAATCGGTGTTCCCCTTTTGGTGTCCCTGACAATGCATGATAGCTACCTTTTCTGGTTGTTTTACAGCCTCTAACAATTTTAAAATTTCTTCAGCATACTTTGTGTTTTCACTGAGCGGTCAGCAATCCATGTTCTTTCCAAATTGCTCCATGAGCATGTACCACGCCGAATGTATATTTAGAATCTGTCCAAATATTTACCCTTTTTCCCGCTGCCAGTTCCAATGCTCTCGTGAGAGCAACTATCTCCGCCTTTTGAGCTGATGTTCCAGGGGGTAAAGGCTTAGACTCGATTACCTGCTGAGTAGTTGTTATAGCATATCCAGCTTTACGTTGTCTTTGCGTAACAAAACTGCTCCCATCCGGGAACCAAGTTTCTTCCGCGTCTTCCATGGGCTCCTCCTTAAGGTCTGGTCGGCTGGAATACACAGTCTCTAGAGTTTCTAAACAATCGTGAATCACAGCTTGTGCCGGAGCATCACTAAGAAAAGAGGCTAGATTCACAATATGAATTATCACAATTTCCACGTCGTCCTGTTCTACCAATATTGCTTGATATTTCAAAATCATCAATTCTTGTTTAAGTTGTTTAAAGACTTTTTGTGCTTCTCCAGTCCAGACTAACTTTGACTGGTTAATCTTTACCAATTCACATAGAGGCTTTACCAATAGTCCATAATTATAAATCCAAAGGCGACACCAACCTGTCATTCCTAAAAAGCTTTGTAGCTCCTTTACCATTTGAGGTTCTGGAGTCCGGCAAATGACTTCCTTATGTTCAGTTCCTAGTTCTCGTTGTCCTTCCGAAATGTCAAATCCCAGATAGGTCACACTTTGTTGAGCCAGCTGGACTTTCTGTCAAGAGACTTGATATCCATTTAAACCCAGAAAATTAAGACGACTTATAGTCCATTGAATACAACTCCCTTTAGTCTCGGTAGCTATTAAGAGATCATCTACATATTGTAACAAAGCACCTTCAGTGTCCGGAGGTATCCATGTTTCGAGTTCCCTTGCTAATTGGTTTCCAAAAATAGTGGGGCTATTCTTGAATCCTTGAGGTAGTAATGTCCACGTAAGCTGCGTCTTTCTGCCTGAATCGGGATTTTCCCATTCAAAGGCGAATAGGTTTTGGCTTTCTGTGGCTAAGCCTAGGCAGAAGAAGGCATCTTTTAAATCCAGTACGGTAAACCAGACTTGACTATTCTTTAATTTAGTCAGCAAAGTATAAGGGTTTGCCACTACTGGATGTGTATGCTCAGTGATTTTATTTATGGCCCTCAAATCCTGAACTAGCCTATAGCTTTTTCATCTGCCTTTTTAATTGGCAATATGGGTGCATTGTATTCTGATTCGCATTCAATCAATAATCCATACTGTAAAAATTTATCAATTATCTCTTTAATTCCTTTCCTGTCTTCTATCCTCAAAGGATATTACTTAACCTTAACGGGTTTCTCTCCTGGCTTTAATTTAATAATTATTAAGGTCACATTTTTAGCTCTTCCAGGGACTTCGGTAGCCCAAACTCCTGGACATACTTGATCTGTGATCTCTAAAGGTATTTCACTTTTAGGCTCAGTTTGTATTAGTGCCAAGCTTAACACATTTATTAGTTGTTCTTCTCCTGTTCTTAATTCCATTTTCCCTTTTTCAAAGACAATTTCTGCTCCTACTTGCTCTAATAAATCTCTACCTAAGAGTGCCCATGAGGAGCTAGGCATAGATAAAAATCTGTGTATGCCCCATTGTTTCCCTAACTTGTACTTCAAAGGTTCACAAAAATAAGCCTTTTCGGTTACACCTTGTCCTGGTTTCAGTTAGAACAGAGTTAATTTTCTTCCTAGTAGCTGGGAGAATGCTATGTTTTGGCTTAGGATGAGAAGAGTGCTGATAACACCCCGATGTTTCAATTGTTGCAGAGCAATGCTTATACCAAGCCAAGGACATCTCAGCTTCTTGCTCTGTCCTGCCAACAGGCAGGCTGGGGGTGCAGTAAGAGCTGGGAGGGGACAGACCCAGGACAGGTGACCCAAACTAGCCAAAGGGGTATTCCATAGCATCTGACGTCAGGCTAAACAATACATAGGGGTGGCTAGCCAGGGGGAGGGGGCCGGACTGCTCGGGGTTAGGCTGGGCATCGGTCAGCGGGTGGTGAGCAATTGCATTGTGCATCACTTGTTTGTACACATTATTAGTAGTGGTACTATTATCATCATTGTATTATTATTATTATTATTTTGTCTTATTAAACTGTCTTTATCTCAACTCACAGGCTTCACTTTCCATTTCTCTCCCCCGTCCCAGAGAGGGAGGGGGAGGGTAAGCGAACAGCTGCGTGGTGTTTAGCTGCCGGCCGGGTTAAACCACGACACACCTTTTACCCTAACATAATAATTCTGTGAAGGCATTAATGCTTGATTTAGAACTGAATACGTTGCCCCATAGCAATAAGAAATTTCACTTCCATTCCTCCCCTAGCTTCATTATAACCAGTGGAGGATCCGCTAGGGTAGATTCCCCAGGTCCCCGTTATTCCTGTTGAAATCAGGGGTTGATTACCCTAGGAAAAGGCTAGTCAATTTGTCCTCCAAAGCCAGGTCCAAACCGTTTTGTTTTATTTATTTATTTATTTATTTATTTATTTATTTATTTTCATTACATTTCAGAGTTGGTCCAAAAATTCCATAGGGCTTTCTTTTAGACCTTGTTGGAAGCATATTCTCAATTCCCAGTTCATCCAGGTTTTAGTATTTACTTAACCGTTCATAATTTTCAGGATGATTCGGGTCTTAGTGGGGGTCGGTCAGGGGAATGCAATTGTCCACAGTTCCCTGAACGGTCCCATCAGCAATCCGAGCTCGCACATGAACTCAGGTTGTTTTAAGAGTTGACCTCTTTTCTGTTTCTGTGACAACTCTCTCGGACCAATCATGGTCCCTTTGCCCTAAAGGGCTAACACCCATGATTGTAAGATCTCTGCCACGGGCAGAGGCAGAACTATTAACATTCCTACATCCTCTTTCCCTGCTCATTCAACTTCAAACACCTTTAACACTTTCAACAACCCTTTTAACACTTCCTTTATCTTTCTCCAGCCTGTACTTCTCTAATGCCAACATCAAAGGTTCAGTCAGGGGCCAACTTAATTCCCTACCTTTTCCCACCAAGATGCTGAAACATCAGTATACAACATTTCATCCTGTTCTGCTTCTCAAAAAAACAACATTAACTGTAGCAAAATATTATAGTTTAAAGTTCCATTTAGGGGCCACTTTTCTCCACATTCCAGCTTATAAAGCGGCCACCACTGATTACGATATTTTATCAATGTTTTCCTGTTCACACTTCCACCGGCAGATCCTCCAATATCCTTCCAGTGACTTAAAACACATCCTAACACACTTTTCTTTAAAATTTCACTGCTTGTTTGCCCCCCCAGTTTCCAGTTTACACTTTCAGAATACACATGTTACTTACAAAAGCGTATCACAAAACGTATCACTCACAAAAATACGGGCACGCAATATCTTTCAGTAGCGATGCCACAAAACTACTATTACCAGCAATATTGCCAAAATCACAGTAACAATAGTCAGAGTCAAATTCCACATGCGATAAGTCAGAAAACCGAACTGTGTAACACCGTAACGATATCTTTCTTATAACAATGCCACGAACCTACTATTACCACCAGGAAAATAGCCAAAATCGCAGTAACAATAACCAGAGTTAAATACCATACTCCATGAGTCAGAAAACCAAAATAGACAACACAATTCCAGATGGACCTTAAAGCGAGCTCCTTCCTTAAGGTCCCCAAACATGTACTTATGGTGCTAACCACAAAGTATATACCAAACACTGCCTCGCAGAAGATCACCTTCTGACTTACAGACAGTTCCAGATGACCGGTCTACCAGAAAACCAAACCAGAATAAAGAATATACTCACTTACAATGATGGGGTCCTTGTCTGCCTCCGCAGTGATCCGGTGAGTCGAGGAGTCCCTCCGGGAAATCCCGGGGGTACCCTAGGGAGTCCTGTTCCCAGCAGGTCCTGCAGTCCGGCAGAGAGGTTGTCCCATCTGGGTCGCCAAATTGATTCAAAGATCGAAGCCGAAATTCCTTTAAGTGGTATATTCTTTATTGCAGCGCTGGATGCACGGGGGATCTCTCCACCTATCGTGCATACCCAAAGCAGAAAGCAGTCTTGAATTTATACAATCAATCTATCAATATTCTACAAGCACCTATACATATGCATTACCTATCCCCGCCTTCCCTCGCTTCTCATGCTAATTAGCCTTTTGGCACCTTGCGCCTGCGCAGAGCCTTCCAAGAATTGTGGGCAGGGGTCTTTGGGACGTGGGCAGGGGTCTTTGGGAGGAAGACCCCGAGTCTTCCTCACAGTGTACTTTTCACCTTTGGTCAGGAATCTGCTGAATTGGCATGTTTCTTAATTGCAAGAGCTGGTTGTTGCCAATTCTCCCGTTTGTTGTATCTTTATAATGAATTCCAATGTCCAGTTTCGAGAGTTATAGTCCTTACATTCGTTTCTCTGTCCGCCTGCCGCTTCCTTATCATGAGTTCCAGTGTCTTGTTTCGAGATATACAGTCCTTGTCTGGGGATTGTCCTTGCCTCCCCAATACCTCCTTAATCAATCCCCCCTTTTCTTTTCCCATGCAAATTCTTTTGCATCAGATACTTTCTTTATTTACAGTAACACAACAAAGCAGGCATCTAAACAACATGCACACAAATATTCCTAACACTACTAATACGATTAGAGCAATGAATACTTGTTTCAACCATTGGAAATTGGGCAACCAGGAGGTTAACTTATTCCATAGTTCGCTAAAACTCCATGAAAGATCATCTTTACTGATCTCATGTAGGATCCTGGTCTGCTTCCATATTTCTTCCAGGTCGGTAGAGATCCTTCCACTCTGATCTACATACATACAACAACTTGTGTTTATTACTGTACAGACTCCCCCTTGAGTGGCCAGTAACAAGTCTAGGGCCATCCGATTTTGGAATACTACCTGTGATAAACTAGATATCTCTTCTTGTTGAGCCTTTATAGCATCCAGAATTTTGTTTTCTAACTTCTCTATAATTGCAGAAATATTAACTATTGCCTTTTCCAATTCACTCACTCCTAACCATGGGATAAACCATCGCACAAAACTATGAAAAGGGGTGTGTCTCTCTACCAATGGATTGTTAATTTTTCATCTGATTCTCCGGATATGATTTCTCAAGTAACCTCGAGGCACTACATCATGTACTGTCATATTGGGGACTACCGCTCCAAGAGTGCAAGTTCCCTTCCAATTCTCAGGCAAGACCTTACGGGCTGTATCATTGCATAGCCAATACCACCCTTTTCCTTCTGGAACCGTCCAGCTGGTTGAATTTGCCCAGCCGCTAGTCGTACTAATATCAATTGTTCAATTACAAGATGTCTGATTTCCCACATAAGTAGTATCCGTATTTATACAATGCTGTTTTCCTATACCCTTAGGCGGGTTACACCTTTGTACACATACATAATAGGATTCTAACGGCATGAAGCTACTCACTTCTAGTTCCAAAACTGCTTAATATTTTCGACCCCAAGACGTGTTTTCCCACAAATTAGTCCAAGATAAGTTTGCAGGCAAGGGAATCCCAATTAACGATACACCCTTATTCCCATGCTGTGGCAGATGGGTGCATACCCAACAGTTCGTCTTATTAGTTACTTGAGAAATTGTTTGTATTAAGGTCAGGTGTAAGTTCTCATCCCAAGTTGCCCACCCCAAATCCGAGAACCGCACCCCTGCAATCATTAGGATCTGGAAAACCGTAATTTTGTTGGTCCAATTGGAGTGGTGGTCCATATCCTCGCCGGGGCCTTCTTCACCCTTGAATTGTGGATCCAAGCTGCTTGCTTCTTAATCTTAATGGCGGTGTGTGTTGTCAGTAATACTTGGTATGCTCCCATCCACTTTCCTTCCATTTTTCCTGCACGGGTTGTCCTGAAAAAGTCTTTATATATATATAATCCCCGAGCTTAAAGGGGTGGATTGGTTGATCCAACCCTCTAGCCCTGGTCCCTAAAACAAATGTATGTACTTTATTTAATTGTTTCTGAAGTTCAGTTATATAAGCATATAAATATTCTGATCCTAACTGCGTTAGGTCCTCTCCACTAAATAGAAATTGCTATGGCCTTCCATATAAGATTTTGAAGGGACTCAAATTTCCTTTTATTCTAGGTTTAACTCTAATTCCAAGTAATGCTAAAGGGAGGGATTGAGGCCATGACAAATTAGCTTCTTATCCAATTTTAGCTATTTATTGTTTAATTAAATGGTTCATTTTTTCTACCTGTCCACTTGCCTGTGGTCTATAAGGAGTATGCAGTTGCCAATCTATCTTTAGAATCTTACTTATCTGTTCTACCACTTGTGCACAAAAATGTGAACCTCTATCAGAAGACATTGCTACTAGAATCCCAAAGCATGGTATTATTTCATTTAACAAGACTTTAACCACTTCTCTTGCTTTGTTTGTTCGACAGGGAAAGGCTTCAGGCCTTCCTGAAAACGTGTCAGTCAGAACCAGTAAATAATGATACCCCCCTTTTCTAGGGAGTTCTGAAAAATCAATTTGCCACTGTTGCCCCGAATAATTTCCTTTACCGATTATTCCAAATTTTATTCTATCCTTGGTATTGTGTAAGCAAATGCTACATTGTTGAGTTACTTGTTTTATCATATCGTCCCACTAATGTCTGACTCAGGCTCTTATGCAGTGTGCCAGCTCCCCAATGCGTTTTATTGTGTTCTGTAAGAACTATGGGCCATGTCAAACTAGAGGGTATTACTATGTGGTTATCTTTTAAATATACTCATCCATCTGGTTTCATTTTACCTTTCAAATCTTCAAAACTTAATTTTAAGTCTTCTTTTGTATAATTTGGATATAGTTTGGATTTTACCGTCTGGTATCAAAGACAATGCCTTCACCTCAGTTATTTCAGCTGCCTGCTTAGCCTCTGCCAATCGATTTTCCAATTTCAAAATCGGTGTTCCCCTTTTGGTGTCCCTGACAATGCATGATAGCTACCTTTTCTGGTTGTTTTACAGCCTCTAACAATTTTAAAATTTCTTCAGCATACTTTGTGTTTTCACTGAGCGGTCAGCAATCCATGTTCTTTCCAAATTGCTCCATGAGCATGTACCACGCCGAATGTATATTTAGAATCTGTCCAAATATTTACCCTTTTTCCCGCTGCCAGTTCCAATGCTCTCGTGAGAGCAACTATCTCCGCCTTTTGAGCTGATGTTCCAGGGGGTAAAGGCTTAGACTTGATTACCTGCTGAGTAGTTGTTATAGCATATCCAGCTTTACGTTGTCTTTGCGTAACAAAACTGCTCCCATCCGGGAACCAAGTTTCTTCCGCCTCTTCCATGGGCTCCTCCTTAAGGTCTGGTCGGCTGGAATACACAGTCTCTAGAGTTTCTAAACAATCGTGAATCACAGCTTGTGCCGGAGCATCACTAAGAAAAGAGGCTAGATTCACAATATGAATTATCACAATTTCCACGTCGTCCTGTTCTACCAATATTGCTTGATATTTCAAAATCATCAATTCTTGTTTAAGTTGTTTAAAGACTTTTTGTGCTTCTCCAGTCCAGACTAACTTTGACTGGTTAATCTTTATCAATTCACATAGAGGCTTTACCAATAGTCCATAATTATAAATCCAAAGGCGACACCAACCTGTCATTCCTAAAAAGCTTTGTAGCTCCTTTACCATTTGAGGTTCTGGAGTCCGGCAAATGACTTCCTTATGTTCAGTTCCTAGTTCTCGTTGTCCTTCCGAAATGTCAAATCCCAGATAGGTCACACTTTGTTGAGCCAGCTGGACTTTCTGTCAAGAGACTTGATATCCATTTAAACCCAGAAAATTAAGACGACTTATAGTCCATTGAATACAACTCCCTTTAGTCTCGGTAGCTATTAAGAGATCATCTACATACTACATATTGTAACAAAGCACCTTCAGTGTCCGGAGGTATCCATGTTTCGAGTTCCCTTGCTAATTGGTTTCCAAAAATAGTGGGGCTATTCTTGAATCCTTGAGGTAGTAATGTCCACGTAAGCTGCGTCTTTCTGCCTGAATCGGGATTTTCCCATTCAAAGGCGAATAGGTTTTGGCTTTCTGTGGCTAAGCCTAGGCAGAAGAAGGCATCTTTTAAATCCAGTACGGTAAACCAGACTTGACTATTCTTTAATTTAGTCAGCAAAGTATAAGGGTTTGCCACTACTGGATGTGTATGCTCAGTGATTTTATTTATGGCCCTCAAATCCTGAACTAGCCTATAGCTTTTTCATCTGCCTTTTTAATTGGCAATATGGGTGCATTGTATTCTGATTCGCATTCAATCAGTAATCCATACTGTAAAAATTTATCAATTATCTCTTTAATTCCTTTCCTGTCTTCTATCCTCAAAGGATATTACTTAACCTTAACGGGTTTCTCTCCTGGCTTTAATTTAATAATTATTAAGGTCACATTTTTAGCTCTTCCAGGGACTTCGGTAGCCCAAACTCCTGGACATACTTGATCTGTGATCTCTAAAGGTATTTCACTTTTAGGCTCAGTTTGTATTAGTGCCAAGCTTAACACATTTATTAGTTGTTCTTCTCCTGTTCTTAATTCCATTTTCCCTTTTTCAAAGACAATTTCTGCTCCTACTTGCTCTAATAAATCTCTACCTAAGAGTGCCCATGAGGAGCTAGGCATAGATAAAAATCTGTGTATGCCCCATTGTTTCCCTAACTTGTACTTCAAAGGTTCACAAAAATAAGCCTTTTCGGTTACACCTTGTCCTGGTTTCAGTTAGAACAGAGTTAATTTTCTTCCTAGTAGCTGGGAGAATGCTATGTTTTGGCTTAGGATGAGAAGAGTGCTGATAACACCCCGATGTTTTAACTGTTGCAGAGCAGTGCTTATACCAAGCCAAGGACATCTCAGCTTCTTGCTCTGTCCTGCCAACAGGCAGGCTGGGGGTGCAGTAAGAGCTGGGAGGGGACAGACCCAGGACAGGTGACCCAAACTAGCCAAAGGGGTATTCCATAGCATCTGACGTCAGGCTAAACAATACATAGGGGTGGCTAGCCAGGGGGAGGGGGCCGGACTGCTCGGGGTTAGGCTGGGCATCGGTCAGCGGGTGGTGAGCAATTGCATTGTGCATCACTTGTTTGTACACATCATTAGTAGTGGTACTATTATCATCATTGTATTATTATTATTATTATTATTATTATTATTATTATTATTATTATTATTACTCTTATTATTTTGTCTTATTAAACTGTCTTTATCTCAACTCACAGGCTTCACTTTCCATTTCTCTCCCCTGTCCCAGAGAGGGAGGAGGAGGGTGAGCGAACAGCTGCGTGGTGTTTAGCTGCTGGCCGGGTTAAACCACGACACACCTTTTACCCTAACATAATAATTCTGTGAAGGCATTAATGCTTGATTTAGAACTGAATACGTTGCCCCATAGCAATAAGAAATTTCACTTCCATTCCTCCCCTAGCTTCATTATAACCAGTGGAGGATCCGCTAGGGTAGATTCCCCAGGTCCCCGTTATTCCTGTTGAAATCAGGGGTTGATTACCCTAGGAAAAGGCTAGTCAATTTGTCCTCCAAAGCCAGGTCCAAACCGTTTTGTTTTATTTATTTATTTATTTATTTATTTTCATTACATTTCAGAGTTGGTCCAAAAATTCCATAGGGCTTTCTTTTAGACCTTGTTGGAAGCATATTCTCAATTCCCAATTCATCCAGGTTTTAGTATTTACTTAACCGTTCATAATTTTCAGGATGATTCGGGTCTTAGTGGGGGTCGGTCAGGGGAATGCAATTGTCCACAGTTCCCTGAACGGTCCCATCAGCAATCCGAGCTCGCACATGAACTCAGGTTGTTTTAAGAGTTGACTGCTTTTCTGTTTCTGTGACAACTCTCTCAGACCGATCATGGTCCCTTTGCCCTAAAGGGCTAACACCCATGATTTTAAGATCTCTGCCTCGGGCAGAGGCAGAACTATTAACATTCCTACATCCTCTTTCCCTGCTCATTCAACTTCAAACACCTTTAACACTTTCAACAACCCTTTTAACACTTCCTTTATCTTTCTCCAGCCTGTACTTCTCTAATGCCAACATCAAAGGTTCAGTCAGGGGCCAACTTAATTCCCTACCTTTTCCCACCAAGATGCTGAAACATCAGTATACAACATTTCATCCTGTTCTGCTTCTCAAAAAAACAACATTAACTGTAGCAAAATATTATAGTTTAAAGTTCCATTTAGGGGCCACTTTTCTCCACATTCCAGCTTATAAAGCGGCCACCACTGATTACGATATTTTATCAATGTTTTCCTGTTCACACTTCCACCGGCAGATCCTCCAATATCCTTCCAGTGACTTAAAACACATCCTAACACACTTTTCTTTAAAATGTCACTGCTTGTTTGCCCCCCCAGTTTCCAGTTTACACTTTCAGAATACACATGTTACTTACAAAAGCGTATCACAAAACGTATCACTCACAAAAATACGGGCACGCAATATCTTTCAGTAGCGATGCCACAAAACTACTATTACCAGCAATATTGCCAAAATCACAGTAACAATAGTCAGAGTCAAATTCCACATGCGATAAGTCAGAAAACCGAACTGTGTAACACCGTAACGATATCTTTCTTATAACAATGCCACGAACCTACTATTACCACCAGGAAAATAGCCAAAATCGCAGTAACAATAACCAGAGTTAAATACCATACTCCATGAGTCAGAAAACCAAAATAGACAACACAATTCCAGATGGACCTTAAAGCGAGCTCCTTCCTTAAGGTCCCCAAACATGTACTTATGGTGCTAACCACAAAGTATATACCAAACACTGCCTCGCAGAAGATCACCTTCTGACTTACAGACAGTTCCAGATGACCGGTCTACCAGAAAACCAAACCAGAATAAAGAATATACTCACTTACAATGATGGGGTCCTTGTCTGCCTCCGCAGTGATCCGGTGAGTCGAGGAGTCCCTCCGGGAAATCCCGGGGGTACCCTAGGGAGTCCTGTTCCCAGCAGGTCCTGCAGTCCGGCAGAGAGGTTGTCCCATCTGGGTCGCCAAATTGATTCAAAGATCGAAGCCGAAATTCCTTTAAGTGGTATATTCTTTATTGCAGCGCTGGATGCACGGGGGATCTCTCCACCTATCGTGCATACCCAAAGCAGAAAGCAGTCTTGAATTTATACAATCAATCTATCAATATTCTACAAGCACCTATACATATGCATTACCTATCCCCGCCTTCCCTCGCTTCTCATGCTAATTAGCCTTTTGGCACCTTGCGCCTGCGCAGAGCCTTCCAAGAATTGTGGGCAGGGGTCTTTGGGATGTGGGCAGGGGTCTTTGGGAGGAAGACCCCGAGTCTTCCTCACAGTGTACTTTTCACCTTTGGTCAGGAATCTGCTGAATTGGCATGTTTCTTAATTGCAAGAGCTGGTTGTTGCCAATTCTCCCGTTTGTTGTATCTTTATAATGAATTCCAATGTCCAGTTTCGAGAGTTATAGTCCTTACATTCGTTTCTCTGTCCGCCTGCCGCTTCCTTATCATGAGTTCCAGTGTCTTGTTTCGAGATATACAGTCCTTGTCTGGGGATTGTCCTTGCCTCCCCAATACCTCCTTAATCAATCCCCCCTTTTCTTTTCCCATGCAAATTCTTTTGCATCAGATACTTTCTTTATTTACAGTAACACAACAAAGCAGGCATCTAAACAACATGCACACAAATATTCCTAACACTACTAATACGATTAGAGCAATGAATACTTGTTTCAACCATTGGAAATTGGGCAACCAGGAGGTTAACTTATTCCATAGTTCGCTAAAACTCCATGAAAGATCATCTTTACTGATCTCATGTAGGATCCTGGTCTGCTTCCATATTTCTTCCAGGTCGGTAGAGATCCTTCCACTCTGATCTACATACATACAACAACTTGTGTTTATTACTGTACAGACTCCCCCTTGAGTGGCCAGTAACAAGTCTAGGGCCATCCGATTTTGGAATACTACCTGTGATAAACTAGATATCTCTTCTTGTTGAGCCTTTATAGCATCCAGAATTTTGTTTTCTAACTTCTCTATAATTGCAGAAATATTAACTATTGCCTTTTCCAATTCACTCACTCCTAACCATGGGATAAACCATCGCACAAAACTATGAAAAGGGGTGTGTCTCTCTACCAATGGATTGTTAATTTTTCATCTGATTCTCCGGATATGATTTCTCAAGTAACCTCGAGGCACTACATCATGTACTGTCATATTGGGGACTACCGCTCCAAGAGTGCAAGTTCCCTTCCAATTCTCAGGCAAGACCTTACGGGCTGTATCATTGCATAGCCAATACCACCCTTTTCCTTCTGGAACCGTCCAGCTGGTTGAATTTGCCCAGCCGCTAGTCGTACTAATATCAATTGTTCAATTACAAGATGTCTGATTTCCCACATAAGTAGTATCCGTATTTATACAATGCTGTTTTCCTATACCCTTAGGCGGGTTACACCTTTGTACACATACATAATAGGATTCTAACGGCATGAAGCTACTCACTTCTAGTTCCAAAACTGCTTAATATTTTCGACCCCAAGACGTGTTTTCCCACAAATTAGTCCAAGATAAGTTTGCAGGCAAGGGAATCCCAATTAACGATACACCCTTATTCCCATGCTGTGGCAGATGGGTGCATACCCAACAGTTTGTCTTATTAGTTACTTGAGAAATTGTTTGTATTAAGGTCAGGTGTAAGTTCTCATCCCAAGTTGCCCACCCCAAATCCGAGAACCGCACCCCTGCAATCATTAGGATCTGGAAAACCGTAATTTTGTTGGTCCAATTGGAGTGGTGGTCCATATCCTCGCCGGGGCCTTCTTCACCCTTGAATTGTGGATCCAAGCTGCTTGCTTCTTAATCTTAATGGCGGTGTGTGTTGTCAGTAATACTTGGTATGCTCCCATCCACTTTCCTTCCATTTTTCCTGCACGGGTTGTCCTGAAAAAGTCTTTATATATATATAATCCCCGAGCTTAAAGGGGTGGATTGGTTGATCCAACCCTCTAGCCCTGGTCCCTAAAACAAATGTATGTACTTTATTTAATTGTTTCTGAAGTTCAGTTATATAAGCATATAAATATTCTGATCCTAACTGCGTTAGGTCCTCTCCACTAAATAGAAATTGCTATGGCCTTCCATATAAGATTTTGAAGGGACTCAAATTTCCTTTTATTCTAGGTTTAACTCTAATTCCAAGTAATGCTAAAGGGAGGGATTGAGGCCATGACAAATTAGCTTCTTATCCAATTTTAGCTATTTATTGTTCAATTAAATGGTTCATTTTTTCTACCTGTCCACTTGCCTGTGGTCTATAAGGAGTATGCAGTTGCCAATCTATCTTTAGAATCTTACTTACCTGTTGTACCACTTGTGCACAAAAATGTGAACCTCTATCAGAAGACATTGCTACTAGAATCCCAAAGCATGGTATTATTTCATTTAACAAGACTTTAACCACTTCTCTTGCTTTGTTTGTTCGACAGGGAAAGGCTTCAGGCCTTCCTGAAAACGTGTCAGTCAGAACCAGTAAATAATGATACCCCCCTTTTCTAGGGAGTTCTGAAAAATCAATTTGCCACTGTTGCCCCGAATAATTTCCTTTACCGATTATTCCAAATTTTATTCTATCCTTGGTATTGGGGTTATTGTGTAAGCAAATGCTACATTGTTGAGTTACTTGTTTTATCATATCGTCCCACTAATGTCTGACTCGGGCTCTTATGCAGTGTGCCAGCTCCCCAGTGCGTTTTATTGTGTTCTGTAAGAACTATGGGCCATGTCAAACTAGAGGGTATTACTATGTGGTTATCTTTTAAATATACTCATCCATCTGGTTTCATTTTACCTTTCAAATCTTCAAAACTTAATTTTAAGTCTTCTTTTGTATAATTTGGATATAGTTTGGATTTTACCGTCTGGTATCAAAGACAATGCCTTCACCTCAGTTATTTCAGCTGCCTGCTTAGCCTCTGCCAATCGATTTTCCAATTTCAAAATCGGTGTTCCCCTTTTGGTGTCCCTGACAATGCATGATAGCTACCTTTTCTGGTTGTTTTACAGCCTCTAACAATTTTAAAATTTCTTCAGCATACTTTGTGTTTTCACTGAGCGGTCAGCAATCCATGTTCTTTCCAAATTGCTCCATGAGCATGTACCACGCCGAATGTATATTTAGAATCTGTCCAAATATTTACCCTTTTTCCCGCTGCCAGTTCCAATGCTCTCGTGAGAGCAACTATCTCCGCCTTTTGAGCTGATGTTCCAGGGGGTAAAGGCTTAGACTTGATTACCTGCTGAGTAGTTGTTATAGCATATCCAGCTTTACGTTGTCTTTGCGTAACAAAACTGCTCCCATCCGGGAACCAAGTTTCTTCCGCGTCTTCCATGGGCTCCTCCTTAAGGTCTGGTCGGCTGGAATACACAGTCTCTAGAGTTTCTAAACAATCGTGAATCACAGCTTGTGCCGGAGCATCACTAAGAAAAGAGGCTAGATTCACAATATGAATTATCACAATTTCCACGTCGTCCTGTTCTACCAATATTGCTTGATATTTCAAAATCATCAATTCTTGTTTAAGTTGTTTAAAGACTTTTTGTGCTTCTCCAGTCCAGACTAACTTTGACTGGTTAATCTTTACCAATTCACATAGAGGCTTTACCAATAGTCCATAATTATAAATCCAAAGGCGACACCAACCTGTCATTCCTAAAAAGCTTTGTAGCTCCTTTACCATTTGAGGTTCTGGAGTCCGGCAAATGACTTCCTTATGTTCAGTTCCTAGTTCTCGTTGTCCTTCCGAAATGTCAAATCCCAGATAGGTCACACTTTGTTGAGCCAGCTGGACTTTCTGTCAAGAGACTTGATATCCATTTAAACCCAGAAAATTAAGACGACTTATAGTCCATTGAATACAACTCCCTTTAGTCTCGGTAGCTATTAAGAGATCATCTACATACTACATATTGTAACAAAGCACCTTCAGTGTCTGGAGGTATCCATGTTTCGAGTTCCCTTGCTAATTGGTTTCCAAAAATAGTGGGGCTATTCTTGAATCCTTGAGGTAGTAATGTCCACGTAAGCTGCGTCTTTCTGCCTGAATCGGGATTTTCCCATTCAAAGGCGAATAGGTTTTGGCTTTCTGTGGCTAAGCCTAGGCAGAAGAAGGCATCTTTTAAATCCAGTACGGTAAACCAGACTTGACTATTCTTTAATTTAGTCAGCAAAGTATAAGGGTTTGCCACTACTGGATGTATATCCTCAGTGATTTTATTTATGGCCCTCAAATCCTGAACTAGCCTATAGCTTTTTCATCTGCCTTTTTAATTGGCAATATGGGTGCATTGTATTCTGATTCGCATTCAATCAATAATCCATACTGTAAAACTTTATCAATTATCTCTTTAATTCCTTTCCTATCTTCTATCCTCAAAGGATATTACTTAACCTTAACGGGTTTCTCTCCTGGCTTTAATTTAATAATTATTAAGGTCACATTTTTAGCTCTTCCAGGGACTTCGGTAGCCCAAACTCCTGGACATACTTGATCTGTGATCTCTAAAGGTATTTCACTTTTAGGCTCAGTTTGTATTAGTGCCAAGCTTAACACATTTATTAGTTGTTCTTCTCCTGTTCTTAATTCCATTTTCCCTTTTTCAAAGACAATTTCTGCTCCTACTTGCTCTAATAAATCTCTACCTAAGAGTGCCCATGAGGAGCTAGGCATAGATAAAAATCTGTGTATGCCCCATTGTTTCCCTAACTTGTACTTCAAAGGTTCACAAAAATAAGCCTTTTCGGTTACACCTTGTCCTGGTTTCAGTTAGAACAGAGTTAATTTTCTTCCTAGTAGCTGGGAGAATGCTATGTTTTGGCTTAGGATGAGAAGAGTGCTGATAACACCCCGATGTTTCAATTGTTGCAGAGCAATGCTTATACCAAGCCAAGGACATCTCAGCTTCTTGCTCTGTCCTGCCAACAGGCAGGCTGGGGGTGCAGTAAGAGCTGGGAGGGGACAGACCCAGGACAGGTGACCCAAACTAGCCAAAGGGGTATTCCATAGCATCTGACGTCAGGCTAAACAATACATAGGGGTGGCTAGCCAGGGGGAGGGGGCCGGACTGCTCGGGGTTAGGCTGGGCATCGGTCAGCGGGTGGTGAGCAATTGCATTGTGCATCACTTGTTTGTACACATTATTAGTAGTGGTACTATTATCATCATTGTATTATTATTATTATTATTATTATTATTATTATTATTATTATTATTATTATTATTTTGTCTTATTAAACTGTCTTTATCTCAACTCACGGGCTTCACTTTCCATTTCTCTCCCCCGTCCCAGAGAGGGAGGGGGAGGGTGAGCGAACAGCTGCGTGGTGTTTAGCTGCCGGCCGGATTAAACCACGACACACCTTTTGCCCTAACATAATAATTCTGTGAAGGCATTAATGCTTGATTTAGAACTGAATACGTTGCCCCATAGCAATTAGAAATTTCACTTCCATTCCTCCCCTAGCTTCATTATAACCAGTGGAGGATCCGCTAGGGTAGATTCCCCAGGTCCCCGTTATTCCTGTTGAAATCAGGGGTTGATTACCCTAGGAAAAGGCTAGTCAATTTGTCCTCCAAAGCCAGGTCCAAACCGTTTTGTTTTATTTATTTATTTATTTATTTATTTATTTTCATTACATTTCAGAGTTGGTCCAAAAATTCCATAGGGCTTTCTTTTAGACCTTGTTGGAAGCATATTCTCAATTCCCAATTCATCCAGGTTTTAGTATTTACTTAACCGTTCATAATTTTCAGGATGATTCGGGTCTTAGTGGGGGTCGGTCAGGGGAATGCAATTGTCCACAGTTCCCTGAACGGTCCCATCAGCAATCCGAGCTCGCACATGAACTCAGGTTGTTTTAAGAGTTGACTGCTTTTCTGTTTCTGTGACAACTCTCTCAGACCGATCATGGTCCCTTTGCCCTAAAGGGCTAACACCCATGATTGTAAGATCTCTGCCTCGGGCAGAGGCAGAACTATTAACATTCCTACATCCTCTTTCCCTGCTCATTCAACTTCAAACACCTTTAACACTTTCAACAACCCTTTTAACACTTCCTTTATCTTTCTCCAGCCTGTACTTCTCTAATGCCAACATCAAAGGTTCAGTCAGGGGCCAACTTAATTCCCTACCTTTTCCCACCAAGATGCTGAAACATCAGTATACAACATTTCCTCCTGTTCTGCTTCTCAAAAAAACAACATTAACTGTAGCAAAATATTATAGTTTAAAGTTCCATTTAGGGGCCACTTTTCTCCACATTCCAGCTTATAAAGCGGCCACCACTGATTACGATATTTTATCAATGTTTTCCTGTTCACACTTCCACCGGCAGATCCTCCAATATCCTTCCAGTGACTTAAAACACATCCTAACACACTTTTCTTTAAAATTTCACTGCTTGTTTGCCCCCCCAGTTTCCAGTTTACACTTTCAGAATACACGTTACTTACAAAAGCGTATCACAAAACGTATCACTCACAAAAATACGGGCACGCAATATCTTTCAGTAGCGATGCCACAAAATTACTATTACCAGCAATATTGCCAAAATCACAGTAACAATAGTCAGAGTCAAATTCCACATGCGATAAGTCAGAAAACCGAACTGTGTAACACCGTAACGATATCTTTCTTATAACAATGCCACGAACCTACTATTACCACCAGGAAAATAGCCAAAATCGCAGTAACAATAACCAGAGTTAAATACCATACTCCATGAGTCAGAAAACCAAAATAGACAACACAATTCCAGATGGACCTTAAAGCGAGCTCCTTTCTTAAGGTCCCCAAACATGTACTTATGGTGCTAACCACAAAGTATATACCAAACACTGCCTCGCAGAAGATCACCTTCTGACTTACAGACAGTTCCAGATGACCGGTCTACCAGAAAACCAAACCAGAATAACCAGAAAACCAAACCAGAATAAAGAATATACTCACTTACAATGATGGGGTCCTTGTCTGCCTCCGCAGTGATCCGGTGAGTCGAGGAGTCCCTCCGGGAAATCCCGGGGGTACCCTAGGGAGTCCTGTTCCCAGCAGGTCCTGCAGTCCGGCAGAGATGTTGTCCCATCTGGGTCGCCAAATTGATTCAAAGATCGAAGCTGAAATTCCTTTAAGTGGCATATTCTTTATTGCAGCGCTGGATGCACGGGGGATCTCTCCACCTATCGTGCATACCCAAAGCAGAAAGCAGTCTTGAATTTATACAATCAATCTATCAATATTCTACAAGCACCTATACATATGCATTACCTATCCCCGCCTTCCCTCGCTTCTCATGCTAATTAGCCTTTTGGCACCTTGCGCCTGCGCAGAGCCTTCCAAGAATTGTGGGCAGGGGTCTTTGGGACGTGGGCAGGGGTCTTTGGGAGGAAGACCCCGAGTCTTCCTCACAGTGTACTTTTCACCCTTGGTCAGGAATCTGCTGAATTGGCATGTTTCTTAATTGCAAGAGCTGGTTGTTGCTAATTCTCCCGTTTGTTGTATCTTTATAATGAATTCCAATGTCCAGTTTCGAGAGTTATAGTCCTTACATTCGTTTCTCTGTCCGCCTGCCGCTTCCTTATCATGAGTTCCAGTGTCTTGTTTCGAGATATACAGTCCTTGTCTGGGGATTGTCCTTGCCTCCCCAATAGCTCCTTAATCAGCCTGCACACAATTATCTGAGAATGAAAGCTGCTTTCCAGTAATTCAGAAAGCCAAGTTACGTCTCAGCCTTGAGCATCTCGGGCTTTTGGGCCTGTCTGTAACATTTGGCACCAGCACTAATACTTTTTTTGGCATATGTTTAGCGTTTGGGGCCTGTGTCTGGGATTTGGGCCCTGTCTCGAACCACTGGGGCTTTGTCCTGGGTTTTGGAGCCTGCCTCTAGAGTTCAGGGCCTGTGATTAGGCTTTTGGGGTCTGTGTCTGGGGGCCGGTATCTGGGGGCAAGGGGGGAGCTGCTTGTAGACCCTTGGGGCCGGCATGGAGGGGGTTGGGAGCTGACTCTACACCTTTGGGGCCTGCTTCTGGGGGCGGGGGGGGGTTGAGACCTGCATCTGGGGGAGGGGTGGGAGCTCTTTGTATTCCTTTGGAGCCTTTGTCGGGGGGGGGGGGGAAGGGGAGGGTTGGTTGGGAGCTGCTTGTACACTGTTGGAGCCTGGGTTGAGGGAGGAGGTTTGGAGCTGCTTCTACACCTTTGGGCCTGGCATCGGGGGTAGGGGGTTGGGTGCTGGTTGTAGGGGCCTGTGTTTGGGGGGGGGGGGCTTGGGACCTGCGTCTGGGGGAGGGGTGGGAGCTGCTTTTACACCTTTGGGGCCTGCATCTGTGGGGGGTCAGGGCCTGTGTCTAGCGGGCTGGGAACTGCTTGTACAATGTAGGAATCTGTTTCTGCAGGGTGGCTGGGAGCTATTTGTACAACTTTGGGGCCAGCATCTGGGGGTGGCTGGGAGCTGCCTGTACACTGTAGGGGCCTGTGTTTGTGGGGGCCTTGGGGGCCTCCCTCGGGGGGGGTGGGGGGGGGGGAGGGTTGGGAGCTGCTTGTATAGGGTAGGGGGCCTGCCTGGCAGGGGTTGGGAGCTGCTTGTAGAATTTGGGTCGCTGTGTCTGGGGGGGGGGGGGGTTGGGGCCTGAGTCTCAGGGGTGTTGGGAACTGGTTGTACACCTTTGGGTCCTGTCTCTGGGGGGGGAGCTACTTGTACCCTTACCGTAAGCCGTACTCTAACACATACTTCTACCAGTACCCTTACCCTTACCGTAACCCTTACCTTTACCCTTACTCTTACTCTTACCAAAGCATTACCCTTACCCTTAACGTAAGCCTAAACCTTAACCTTATCCTTACACTTACACTTACCGTAACCCTTACCCTTTCTGCTACACTTACCCTTAGCCTAAATCTAAACCTTACACTTACCCTAACCCTAACACTTACCCTTACCATTACCCATATACTTACTCTTACCCTAACCCTAAATCTTACCCAAACACTTACCCTGACCTTTACATTAACCCTAAACCGTACCCTAAAACTTACACTTACTCGTAACCTTAACCTTACGCTTAACCTTAACCTACTACTTACCCTTTCTTATCCGTCACCCTACACCTAAAATTAACCCTAACCATTACCCTAACACTTACCCTTACCCTAACCCAAACCCTAATCCTAACTCTAAACCTTACCCTGACTTGTACACTTATCCTTATCCTTACACTTACCCTAACACTTACCCTTACACTTATCCTTATACATATAACTTACCCTTACCCTAAAACTTAACCTTAACCTAACTCTAATCCTAAACCTTACCTTAACCCTTACCCTGACCCTTACATTAACCCTTACCCTTACCCTAAAACTTACACTTACTCTTAACCTTAACCTTACCCTTAACGTTAACCTAATACTTACCCTTCCGTTTCCCTCACCCTAACCCTAAAATTAACCCTAACCATTACCCTAACACCTACCCTTACCCTAACCCTTACTCTAACCCTTACAATGACCCGTACCCTTACACATACACTTACACTTACTCTTACCCTAAACCTTACCCTTACCATAAGCCATATTCTAACAAATTCTACCCGTACCCTTACCCTTACCGTAATCCTTACCCTTTATGTTACCCTAAACCTTACCCTAACACTTACCCTTATCGTAAACCTTACCCTTTCTGCTACATTTACCATTAGCCTAAATCTAAACCTTACACTTACCCTTACCTTAACCCAATACTTACCCTTACGTTTCCCTCACCCTAACCCTAAAATTAACCCTAACCATTATTCTAACACTTACCCTTACCCTAACCCTAACCCTTACTCTAACCCTTACCCTGACCCATACCCTTACACTCACCCTTACCCTTACATTACCCTAACTCTTACCCATACCATAACCCATACCCTAACACATATTTGTACCCTTAACCTTACCGTTACCCTTACCCTTACTCTATCCGTTACCCTTACGCTTACCCTTAACATAAACCTTACCATTAATCTTACCCTTACGCTAACCCTTACCCTTACCCTATCCCTTACACTTATCCTTATCCATACCCTTAACCTTACCCCAACCCTTACCCTTAAGCTGAACCTAACCCTAAACCTTACCCCAAACCTTTCCCTGAACCTTACATTAACCATAACCCTTAACCTAAACCTTACACTTACTCTTAACCTTAACCTTACCCTTAACCTTAAGCTAGTACTTAACCTTACATTTTTCTCACCCTAATCCTAAAATTAACCCTAACCATTACCCTAACACTTAACCCTTACACTTACCCTTATTCTATCCGTTACTCTTACACTTTCCCTTAACATAAACCTTACCCTTTACCTTACCCTTACCATAAGCCATACATCAACACTTACATGTACACTTACGCTTACACTTATCCTAGTAATTACTCGTACAATTACCCTTAACCTAACCATAAACATTAAGGATAAGCTTAAGGGTCACCCTTAAGGTTAACGTTATCCTAACACTTACACTTAAGTTCAGGGTAAGGGTTAGAGTAAGGGTAAGTGTTAGGGTAATGGTTAGGCTAATTTTAGGTTTAGGGTGAGGGAAACGGAAGGGTAAGTATTAGGTTAAGTTTAAGGATAAGGTTAAGAGTTATGGTAAGGGTTAGGTTTAATGTAAGGGTAAGGGTTTGGGAAATGTTTAGGATAAGGGTAAGAGAAGGGATAATGGTAAGGGTAAGGATGATGTTTAGTGTAAGGGTTAGATTTAGTTAAGGGTAAGGGTTAGTGTAAGTTTAAGAGTAAGGGTAAGTGTAAGGGTATGTGTAAAAGTACGGGTAATTGTAAGGGTTAGAGTAAGGGTTAGGGTAAGGGTAAGTGTTAGGGTAATGGTTAGGTTTAATTTTAGGGTTAGGGTGAGGGAAACGTAAGAGTAAGTATTAGGTTACAGCTAAGGTTAAGGTTAAGAGTAAGTGTAAGGTTTAGTGTAAGGATTAGGGTTAATGTAAGGGTCAAGGTAAGGGTTGGGGTAAAGGTTTAGGTAAAGGGTAAAAATATGTATATTGTAAGGGTGAGGGGTTAGGGTAATGGTTAGATTTTAGTTAGATTTAGGTAAGGGTGAGGGTTCGGGTAAGGTTTAGAATTAGGCAAAGGGTAAGTGTAGCAGAAAGGGTAAGGTTTAGGATAAGGGTAAGTGTTAGGATAAGGGTAAGGTTTAGGGTTAGCTTAATAGTAAGGTTAAGGGTAATTGTACGAGTAATTGCTAGGGTAAGTGCAAGCGTAAGTGTACATGTAAGTGTTGTTGTATGGCTTATGGTAAGGGTAAGGTCAAGGGTAAGGTTTATGTTAAGGGTAAGCGTAAGGGTAACGGATAGAGTAAGGGTAAGGGTAAGGTTAAGGGTAACGGTAAGGTTAAGGGTACAAATATGTGTTAGGGTATGGGTAAGAATTAGGGTAAGTATAAGGGTAAGGGTAAGTGTAAGGGTACAGGTCAGGGTAAGGGTTAGAGTAAGGGTTAGGGTTAGGGTTAGGGTTAGGGTTAGGGTAAGTGTAAGGGTTAGGGTAAGGGTTAGTTTTAGGGTTAAAGTCAGGAAAACGTATGCGTAAGTATTAGGTGAATGTTAAGGGTAAGGTTAAGGTTAAGAGTAAGGGTAAGGTTTAGGGTAAGGGTTAGGGTTAATGTAAGGGTCAGGGTAAGGGTTGGGGTAAGGTTTAGGGTAAGGGTTAGGTTAAGGATAAATGTTAGGGTAAAGGTAAGGTTAATGGTAACCGTAAGTGTAAAGGTAAGGGTTAGGGTAAGGGTAAGAATAAGGGTATGGGTAATGGTAAGGGCGAGGGTTAGGCTAAGGGTAAGTGTAAGGTTTAGATTTAGGCTAAGGGTAAGTGTAGCAGAAAGGGTAAGCTTTAAAGTAAGGTTTAAGCTTTAGGCTTAGGTTAAGGGTAAGGGTAAGGGTACGGGTCAGGGTAAGGGTTAGAGTAAGGGTTTGAGTATGGGTAAGGGTAAGGGTTAGGATAAGTGTAAGGGTGCAAGCAAGGATTAGGGCAAGAGTAAGTGTAAGGGTAATAGAAAGGGTTAGGGTAAGTGTAAGGGTAAGGGAATGTGTTAGGATATGTTTTAGGGGAAGCAGAAGGGTAAGGGTTAGGTTAAGTGTAAGGGGAAGGGGAAGGTAAGGGGAAGGGTTGGAGTAAGGTATAGGGTAAGGGTAAGGTTATGGTTAAAGGAAAGAGTAAGGGTAAGGAAAAAGTAAAGGTAAGGATTTGGGTAATGGTAAGGGTGAGAAGGTTTAGGGTAAGGGTTACGGTAAGGGTTAGGTAACGCAGTGTACAACCTGGGATGTCACACGCAGAGCTGCCTCTGGCAAGGTGAGTGAGGAACAGATGTAGCAGTTGTTGTGTTGTAGGTCTCACTGTTCCTCTAGGCATCCCCTCTTTGTCTTTTAGAGGTGTTGTAGCTGTTTGAAGAGGGTAGATTGAAGCATCTGCCTCGGGGGCTGGTAAGCGGCAGAGGTAAGGGAGCAGATGAGAGTAACTTACCTAGTTGTGCTGTGTCTTTGGATGCTGCATCGGCCTATGCGTTTCTTTTTCTTTCACAGGTGTCTCGCACAGGCTCAAAGGAGCAAACTGCACTCTGAAGAGCTGTGTAAGAAGAGGGGCTGGTCATGAGCTGGGTTGGAGCAGAACAACCAAGTAGCACAAGGTGACTATGAAAGGTGTCCGTCTTGCTTTGCAGGTGCCGTGGCAGGCTCTCCACAGAAGTGGATAAGGATATGAGATAAGGCCAGAGAGCGACAAGGAGCGGCATGTGCAGGGATGGTTTTGAAGCGCTGCGGTGGCTTACTCTTCTGTTCATCAGGTGCCACAGGCAAGGTGGGTTGTAACATCAGTCGTTATATTTGCATGAAAGCAGTTCACTTGAATGCCACAGTGCATCTGAGTAGGGTGTTCTAGCAGAACAAGCTTGTCTGGCACAGCGGTGCCTGATGGCAGTGTGTTTCCTCAGGTGAAGAGGTGCCTGAAGCCCCATCCTATCTAGCCTGCACACAATTATCTGAGAATGAAAGCTGCTTTCCAGTAATTCAAAAAGCCAAGTTACGTCTCAGCCTTGAGCATCTCGGGCTTTTGGGCCTGTCTGTAACATTTGGCACCAGCACTAATACTTTTTTTGGCATATGTTTAGCGTTTGGGGCCTGTGTCTGGGATTTGGGCCCTGTCTCGAACCACTGGGGCTTTGTCCTGGGTTTTGGAGCCTGCCTCTAGAGTTCAGGGCCTGTGATTAGGCTTTTGGGGTCTGTGTCTGGGGGCCGGTATCTGGGGGCAAGGGGGGAGCTGCTTGTAGACCCTTGGGGCCGGCATGGAGGGGGTTGGGAGCTGACTCTACACCTTTGGGGCCTGCTTCTGGGGGCGGGGGGGGTTGAGACCAGCATCTGGGGGAGGGGTGGGAGCTCTTTGTATTCCTTTGGAGCCTTTGTCGGGGGGGGGGGGGAAGGGGAGGGTTGGTTGGGAGCTGCTTGTACACTGTTGGAGCCTGGGTTGAGGGAGGAGGTTTGGAGCTGCTTCTACACCTTTGGGCCTGGCATCGGGGGTAGGGGGTTGGGTGCTGGTTGTAGGGGCCTGTGTTTGGGGGGGGGGGCTTGGGACCTGCGTCTGGGGGAGGGGTGGGAGCTGCTTGTACACCTTTGGGGCCTGCATCTGTGGGGGGTCAGGGCCTGTGTCTAGCGGGCTGGGAACTGCTTGTACAATGTAGGAATCTGTTTCTGCAGGGTGGCTGGGAGCTGTTTGTACAACTTTGGGGCCAGCATCTGGGGGTGGCTGGGAGCTGCCTGTACACTGTAGGGGCCTGTGTTTGTGGGGGCCTTGGGGGCCTCCCTCGGGGGGGGTGGGGGGGGGGGAGGGTTGGGAGCTGCTTGTATAGGGTAGGGGGCCTGCCTGGCAGGGGTTGGGAGCTGCTTGTAGAATTTGGGTCGCTGTGTCTGGGGGGGGGGGGGTTGGGGCCTGTGTCTCAGGGGTGTTGGGAACTGGTTGTACACCTTTGGGTCCTGTCTCTGGGGGGGGAGCTACTTGTACACTTTTGGGGTCTGTATTTGAGGGGGGTTGGGAGCTGCTTGTGCACTTTTGGACCTATGTTTAGGGGGGTTGGGAGCTGCTCATGCATTCTAGGTGCCTCCCTTTTGAGAAGGGTTGGGGCCTGCATCTGTGGGTGGTTGGGAGCTGCTTGTACACTATAGGGGCCATGGTCTTGGAGGGGGGTCTGGGCTGTTTATACACCTCTGTGGCCTGTGTTTGGGGGGGGGGGGTGGGCCTGTGCCTGGGGGAGTTGGGAGGTGCTTGTTCACTCTAGAAGCCTCCATTTGGGGGTCTTTGGGGCCTCCCTTTGAGGGGGAGGGAGTTGGGAGTTGGTTGTACACCTCCGCATCCCATGTCTTGGGGGAGGTGGGGGGAGTGGGACCGGTCTCTGAAGGAGCGGGTTGTGAGCTGCTTGTACACCTGTGTCGGGGGGGAGGGTAGGGGGGTTGGCGGGGGTCGGGCCCGGGTCTTGGGCCAGTGTCTGGGTGGAGTCCAGTTCTTGGGAGGGGGTGGTGGGGTAGGAGCTGCTTGTGGGCAGTTGGGATCTGCATCTGGGTGTGGTTGGTGCCTGCTTCTGTTGGCAGTTTGGGGCCTGCTTGTAGACTTGTGCAGCCTGGGTTTGGGGGCTTTTCTGTAACGTTTGGGGTCTGCATTTTTGCTTTGGGATGCATCTTGAGCTTTTGAGGCCTAGCAGTAGCATTTGGGGCCTGCATCTGGGGCTTTTCTGTAGCATTTTGGTTGCGTATTTGTGATTTGGGGCCTGTATCCAGGGTTTTGCCTTTTTTGTAGTTTCCATCTTTGTGTGTGTGTGTTTCGTTGTTGGTTGTCTGGGGTTAGGGGCAGGTTGGGGTTTGGATTAAAGTCAGTGTCATTAGCGTTAGGGGGTTGATAATAAGGGTTAGGGTTGTGGTTAGAGTTGTTAGGTTTAAGGGGAATAAGGATTTCAGGGTAAGGGGATCAAGGTTGTGGGAATAAAAATGTTGTTTTTGCGCAGTTACATCCTGTAGAGGGAAGGAAGGTGGTATTGAGATATGCTTGCAGTGATAAGACAGCTTAACAGTTTGAAATGAGTTCATCTGATTCGTGTCAATATGGAACAATGCTAGGGCCGCATGATATGATGAAAAGTCTGAGAAAACCAGAGTGGTTAATGTATATAGTTCTTGTATCTTGCAAAGGAATGGTCCAGCAATTCGGGTCAATAGGGGATAAGAGAACAAAGGGGTTTCAGAATAACTGCTAACTATTACAACTGTTGATGGGACACTATGCAAGTGTCTGCCATCCAGCCAAGATGGACAAAGGAGATGGACAAGAGAAAAGCCTGGGAGGAAGACTACGAGCCTTCAGTACGAGCGGCCCCCAGAGGGACCACCAGAGACTGATAACGCCTGCACCAGTGGGAGGGTTTGGATTCTGGGAACTAATTAGAATAACCCTGCCTTTTGTAGAAGTAGTAATGAATATGTATTAGCCTAGCAGCATAAAAACCAGCCGCCTAATGTAACTTGTGTGCGTCTTGGTGGAGCAGAGACTCCTGGCGCACCCAGCGCTGCTTGCTTACCTCTATTCATTTAATACATTGTAAATTTCAATTGCAATCCTATTTGGGACCCAGTCATTTATTATAAGTGGGCGCTCGTCCGGGAGGGCTTTGGTTCCTGATTTCTGGTTTGATCTAGGAGAGGCACCCCCACCATTTGGTGGCTGCTGTTTGAGTCAGGTCGGAACTAATGGCATCTTAAACCTGAATAAAGGTAAGCAAAGTTTCTGATTCTTTTTTTCAGCTCCCTTGCCAGCTGCAGCACTATATTTTGCCCGTAATTGTGTGTGTGAAGATCCGAACGAAGATGACGGAGTCGTAAGCATTTAAAGCGTATACCGTTCGGTTGGGTGGGGTTCGGTTGCCTGTGTGTGTAAGAGTGTGACTGAGATGGAACTTAGTTCCGAAGCGATTGTGGAGGTCTTCTAACCGCGGTTCCAATCTCCCGTGAGGGACTTGGCCGGCGAAGGACCGAAGGGATTCCTATAGGATTTGTGGGTGTGTGATAGGTCCTCGACCCCCTGCAAGACACTCTTACTAAGGTAACCAAGGGCTGTGGGAATTGCCATAGTAAAATTCCTAGATGGGTCAGACAAAATTGAAGACCAGAGACCAGAAGAAAGGGAGCAAATTACCAGTCATACCACCAGAAAGTCCATTAGGAATAACGATTAGAAATTGGAATGATAGGGACCCCAGAAAAGGAAAAAGTAAATTAAAAATGGTCCAGTATTGTGTGACAGAATGGCCAAAGGAGCCTTTAAGACTACATGTCTTTTGGCCTGTTTTTGGATCCTTCGAAGACTGGATTTGCCAGGCCTTAAATATCCATGTTAATTCAAAGGAACCTTTTAGCCAGGAAGAAAGTGATTATGCAGGATTATGGATCAGGAAGACTTCAGTTCCTTTTCCAGCCTCAATATTTACACTAAAAGCAGGTAAGAAATTTGAAGAACAAGAAGAACATGAAAAAGAAAAAGAAGGTAAACGTGAGCCGTTGGATAAGCTACCACCTCCATATCCTAACAATCCACCCCCGGCGGCTCCCCCTCCGGTGGCTGTGGTATCGCCACCAGTACCACCGTTGCCCCAGCTTCCACCACCAACAGCACCAGAATTAGACCGACCTCCGGCCGCATGCAGGAGAAGTAGGACGGAAGTATCTGAGAGGGCTTCTCTATATCCCTTAAGGGAGGTAACTGGTGTATAACTGGTGCGCGTCTTGGTGGAACAGAGACTCCCGGCGTACCCAGCACTGTTTGCTTACCTCTATTCATTCAGTGAATTGTAAACTTTGATTGTAATCCTATTTGGGACTTTTATTTATTATAACAGACAACCTTGTAAAACGCAGACAACCAGAATCCTTACAGCAATTAGGTAGAAATCACGGCGTAAGAAACATTACCACCTCAAAGAGTAAAAACCTCAAAAGAAATGTGACTTGTAACAGGCCAGCAGCTGTGTATTTTCTGTGAAGCACCAGCTAGATTATGAACCTTGAATAGCACAGTTAAAGGGGAAACAGGGGAGGGTCCCGGTCCTCGGCAGAAAAAAAAAGTGTATAAACTGTGTATGGAACTGGTAGGCACCCTCCTGCTTGTGGGACACCCGCCATTGTAATCTCGAATAATAATGCTACTGTACTGAGATCCTCGACTCAGCCTATGCTATTTGCTACAGATTGATTCAGGGTTTTAAGGTTTCAGGGATTGGGCACTAGGGTTGGGTTTCAGGGTAAGGGGTTTCAGGGTTTATGTTTAGGATTTTAAGGTTTTTAGGGTTGGAGTTTTAACGGTTAGGGTTTTAAGGATTTGGGGGTTAGGGTTTTAAGGGTTTCAGGGTTAGCGTGTTAGGGTATTAGAGTTTTTTGGGTTGTAGTGTTGATATGTTTTTTAGGGTTAGAGTCTTAAGGTTTTATTTTTGGTCAGTTATTTACGGTTAGGGTTTTAAGATATTTTTTTTTTTTTTTTTTTTTTTTTTCAGGTTAGGTTCTCCAGGTCCAGGGTTTTGAGTATCCTAATTTTGGGGGTTTGGATTTTGAGCATCTTAATTTTTGGGGTTAGGCTTTTGTGTGCCCTAATTTTTTGGGATAGGCTTTCAAGCATCCTAAGTAGTTGGGTGAGGGTTTTGAGCATCTTAATATTTTGGGTCTGGGTAATGAGCATCCTCAGTTTTCAGGATAGGGTTTTGAGAATCTTAATGTTTCCAGGATAGGGTTTGGAGCATCCTAATGTTTTGGGTTGGGGCTTTGAGCGTCCTAATGTTTTTAGGTTAGGGTTTGGAGCGTCCTAAATTTTGAGGATAGGGTTCTGAGCATCTCAGTGTTTCCAGGATAGGGTTTTGAGCGTCCTAAGTTTTTGGGATAGGTCTTTGAGCTTCCTAATGTTTTCCGGATAGGGTTTGGAGCATCTTAATGTTTTGGGTTTGGGTTTTGAGAGTCCGAATGTTTTTGGGTTAGGGCTTGGAGCATCCTAATGTTTTTGGGTTAGGGCTTTGAGCGTCCTGTTTTTGGGATAGGGTTTTGAGCGTCCAAAGTTATTGGGTTTGGGTTTTGAGCGTCCAAAGTGTTATAAGTTGCCCCCTTAATTAATTTTCAGAGAGCATTGTATTAATCATAGAAAGGAATTTATTGAGTAAGCAAACATCAAGCAAAACAGCACTGGGCAGCCGGGGAGTCTCAGCTCCGCCAACGGCACGCACCTCACCCCTGCCAGGGTCCCTTTTTATACCTTGCTACTTCTGGGATTACTCAGCACATCCTGGTATATTCTGTGACTGCGCGCACTGTTGCTATGTTCCCTCAACATAACCCTAAAATTAACCGTAACCATTACCCTAACACTTATCCTTACCTAACCCTAACCCTAACCCTTACTCTAACTTTTAACCCTGACCCATAACCTTAGACTTCCCCTACCCTTACCCTTACTCTTCCCCTTACCCTAACCCTTACCCTTACACTTACGGTTACCATTAACCTTACCCTTACCCGAACACTTACCCTTACCCTATCCCTTACACTAATCCTTATCCATACAACTTCCGCTTACCCTAACACTTAACCTTAACCTAACCCTAACCCTAAACCTTACCTGAACCCTTACCCTGACCCTTACATTAACCCTAACCCTAAAACTTAACCTTAACCTTACCCTTAACCTTAACCTAATACTTACCCTTACTTTTCCCTCACCCTAACCCTAAAATTAACCCTAACCATTACCCCAACACTTACCCTTACCCTAACCCTTACCCTTACCATAACCCATACTCTAACACATACTTCTACCCGTACCCGTACCCTTACCGTAACCCTTACCCTTACCGTTACCGTAACCCTTACCCTTACCCTATCCCTTACCCTTAACCTAACCCTAAACCTTACCCTTATCCTAACACTTACCCTTACCGTAAACCTTACCCTTTCTGCTACACTTACCCTTAGCCTAAATCTAAACCTTACACTTACCCTTAGCCTAACCCTCGCCCTTACCATTACCCATACCCTTATTCTTACCCTTACCGTAACCCTACGGTTACCATTAACCTTACCCTTACCCTAACACTTATCCTTAACCTAACCCTTACCCTAAACCTTACCCCAACCCTTACTCTGACCCTTACATTAACCCTAACCTGTACCCTAAACCTTACACTTACTTTTAACCTTAACCTTACCCTTAACATTAACCTAATACTTACGCATACATTTTCCTGACTTTAACCCTAAAACTAACCCTTACCCTAACCCTTACACTTACCCTAACCCTAACCCTAACCCTAACCCTTACTCTAACCCTTACCCTGACCTGTACCCTTACACTTACCCTTACCCTTATACTTACCCTAATTCTTACCCATACCATAACCCATACCCTAACACATATTTGTACCCTTAACCTTACCCTTACCCTTACTCTATCCGTTACCCTTACGCTTACCCTTAACATAAACCTTACCCTTGACCTTACCCTTACCATAAGCCCTACAACAACACTTATATGTACACTTACGCTTACACTTACCCTAGCAATTACTCGTACAATTACCCTTACCCTTACCCTTACCCTTACCCTTAACCTAAGCCGAAACCTTAAACCTTACAGTAAACCTTACCCTTTCTGCTACACTTACCCTTAGCCTAAATCTAAACCTTACACTTACCCTTACTGTAACCCTCACCCTTACTGTTGCCAATACCCTTACTCTTACCCTTACCCTAACCCTTCTCCTTACACTTACTGTTACCTTTAACATTACCCTTACCCTAACACTTACACTTATCCTTATCCATACCCTTACCCTTACCCTAATCCTTACCCTTAACCTAACCCTTACCCTAAACCTTACCCCAGCCCTTACCCTGACCCTTACATTAACCCTAACCCTTACCCTAAAACTTACACTTACTCTTAACCTTAACCTTACCCTTAACTATTACCCTAACACTTACCCTTATGTTTCCCTCACCCTAACCCTAAAATTAACCCTAACCATTACCCTAACACTTACCCTTACCCTAACCCTTACCCTTACCATAACCCATACCCTAACACGTACTTGTAGCCTTAACTTTACCATTCCCCTTACCCTTACCTTTACTGTCTCCGTTACCCTTACACTTACACTTAACATAAACCTTAAAGTTAACCTAACCCTTGTTATAAATGGCTCAGGATTCAAATTAGGATTAAATAAAAAAATAGGATTTATTGAAAGAATATAAAGGAATAGAGGTAAGCAAACAGCGCTGGGTGCACCGGGAGTCTCCGCTCCACCAGGACGCACACCAGTTACATCAAGCAGCTGATTTTTATGCTCCTAGACTAATACATATTCATTACTACTTCTAAAAAAAATAGATTATTAAAATTAGCTTCCGGGGTGCAGTCCCTCCTACTGGAGCATGCGCAGTCTCCTCTGGGGTCTCTTCTGGGGGTCTCTAGGGGTCTTTCATGCTGAAGGCTCGTAGTCTTCCTCTCCCCCTTTGTACTTACTTGGCACCATACCAAGTTTATAGAACATTCTCTTCAAGACTTGTCTCCCAGCCGTCCTTCAGCTTCTTTTTCCTTCCTCTTAATCTCTCGGCCCCCCTAACCAGATACCAAAGATCCGCATAGTATCCCATAACAGTCACTAGTTGTTATCAGTTGTTCTGAAACTCCCAGACATCAAACACAAACAGCTTCACGAGTAATTAAAACATTCTTCCCCAGCCATTCACAGACACATCCATAGCAGTGTTAGAAATAGAAGTCCGGAATAACAAAAGCAAACAGGTTCATAAATTTAAGGAGTGATAAATTGACTAGAATGAGGGGGAGACTGGGACACGCTGCAGCTGTGGTTCAAGAATTAAATTGCCAGTGCAGGGCCCAGAGGCAGACAGGATTCAAACAGAATTGTTCTTTATGGACACGAATTGTTAAAACATTCCTCACAATCCCTTATCTTCTTTTTAACATCCCCAATTCGTGTCTCTTCTGTTATTAATAATTGGATTTCATCAGTTTGTTCTTGGAGGGTCCAATTCTTAAGCATCATAATTGACATATTCCCTTCTTTTTTTAATGAAGTTATTACAAATGTACTATTTATCACCCGGTGTATTAATAATGTAAGACAAGGTATCATACAAGGTACAAATAATAACGTAATTACACCACATAACAATAAAAATAACACTCTTTTGACCCATGGTCCACCAGGCAGCCATGAAAATAAATCCCATTCCATATCCTTCCAGGTTTGTGTTTGCTCGCTCACCTCCCCCCTCCTTCTCTGGGATGGGAGAGAGAAATGGGAAAGTGAAGCCTGTGAGTTGAGTTAAAAACAAGAAGATAATAACAATAATGATGATAATAGTACTACTAGTAATAATGTGTACGAAACAAGTGATGCACAATGCAATTGCTCACCACCTGCTGTCCGATGCCCAACCTAACCCCGAGCAGTCCGGCCCTCCTCCCAGCCTGCCTGCTGGCAGGACAGTGAGAAGCTGAATTTGGCTTGGTCCTTGGCTTGGTGTAAGCACTGCTCTGTAACAATTAAAAACAATTAAAACATCAGCATATTATTAACATTCTTCTCATCCTAAACCAGAACATAACATTCTATCAGTTACTAGGAAGAAACACCTTTTCATCAATCTTTAAACAGTAATTACTAAAGTTAAATTTTCCACAGACTTCTCCTTCTTGTGCTAGCAAACAATCCAAAGCTAGGCAATTTTGATACAAAGCAGTTCTCATCTTTATAACTCATTTAGATCAGTTCTCATCATTTATAACTATTTCTATTACAGCTAATAACCTAATTATTCTATTAAGTATATATACTGAGGTCCTATAGCCCCAGGATCTGTCTTCTGCCCATGTAGCTGGATCATAATAGGCAAACGCCTTCAGGGTCGATTCAGGCTTGTGTTACCGTTCGGCCTGTCAGGGTGATCCAGCTCCTGTAAAACGAATCACAATTTTATATAGGTTTAAAAAAGAGGTTTTTTATGTTATTTTCTCGGGACAACCTGATCTTAGTGTGGGAGAAGTCCGGTCGAGGCCCTCTCATTCGGCAGTCAATACCGATAGGGGTTGCCTCCCTCGGTAGACCATACACACCACAGTGGAGGGTCCTGCCCCAGTCTTGCCTTCTCCCTTTTCTCCCTTTAGGCTTGTCCTTTTTATTTGGCATCCTTAATTCATGCAGAGCCTCGTTGCCAGAATATTAGTTCTCCCTTAGCTTGAGTTTCAGTTTCCCAGGAGCGGACTCAACCCTCCAAGTTTCAGTAGTTACTGGTCCTTTTATTCTGGATGCGTGGGTCCCTTTCTGCAGTTCTCACAGCTGTTTCAGTAGTCAGTAAAACAAGGTACAGTCCCTCACATCGAGGGTTCAGTGATTCTTCCCTCCCGTGGCTGCTTGTTGAAACACTTTATTTTTTATCTTCTGACAAGTTAAATAACAGTTATTTAATTTGCTTTGCCGTATGGCCCTTTCCAGGTTCCTGTAGCAGGATTCATCTGATAGCCTTTCAGGTTGATACAGATTTGACTACAGGGTTTTGGCATTCATCACTATCTCCACAGTTTCACAGCTGGACAGTCACATTCATTTATGTTGCATTCCTTCAGGGGCTCATCACCCCAGTCCTTGCAGTCTCTCTGCTGGTTACACACTTTATTGATATCTATGCATTCTCCACTTCTGCACTTGAATTTGCCAGGTCCAGAGCACTGAATAACATTGTTACAGTTTGCTTCATCAGTGCCATCCAGACAGTCTCTCACACCACTGCACTGCCTACTCCCATGGACACAGTTCACATCTGAACTGGTCTGGCCTACAGGTCCAGGAAGGGCAGTTAATTTCATCTCTTCCATCCTTACAGTAAGGATCTCTATCACATCGCCACAATTCTCTTCATCTTCTCCACTGTCACAGTCTTTTTCACCATCACATTTCCATGACACTGTTCTCATATGACACAGCTCAGCACTTTCATCAGACCCATCTTCACAATCCAGATCCCCATCACACTGCCATCTGTTTGGCACACACTGATCACCGTTGCACACAAAGTCAGATTCAGCACACATCTTCTTCACACATCTTCTTCACACAAACACTCTCATCACTGCCATCTGAGCAGTCTTCACATTTTACTCTAGCACCGTCGGCAGCAGTGCACAGTCAGGCGAAGGCGAGCAGCAGGCAGAGCGCCTCGCCTCGCACCGTCACCTGTGTCACTTATACTACTCCTATTACCCATGCTGTTAGTGTCAGTGGCATCCTCCTTTTCTTTTTGCCACTGACCATTCACCACAAATGGATGAGACACATGATTACTAGTTAGGAAAGAGAGTGTAACGTCTGCTATATGGCTGCAGGCAGTGCCAGCTGCAACCTTAGGTTTGTGAAAGAGCCTGCTGGTGGTCATTTGGCAGTGTAATCTGCGTCTCTGCACTCCTGCCCTGCAATAGAGCTTAGTCGTCATTAGTAACAGTTATAACACCGATCTGGGGACTAATAGTCTTTTTTGCATTGCAAGATAAACCTTTTATAAAAAGAATGCTAGAGTGAAGCAGCACAGCCGCTGCTGCCGCTGCCTCCATGGTTACGTCAGACAGGCTGCAGGGTCCTGATGTCCGCCCCTCTGCTCTGTGCCGACTGGCCACACGGTGAGGGTCGGCTACCGGTGTCCACTGACGCCTCTGGTCTCCCGTAGCAACTCGATCTTGGATGTCCCGCAATTACTTCAATTCCCCGCGTTTTCCGGCTTCTGTCCGGTCTATTCTGTGTCTCTCAGAGCCGTCCGTGGCTCTGCAGCGTCTCTCAGGGCTCTCTCCGTCCAGTGGTAGTCCCTCCGTAGTGTCTCGGGTCTCCCAGCGCCACTCCAGTCTCTCGGCACCGCTCCGGTCTCTCGGCCTGTTCAGGTCTCAGCGAGTCCAGGTCTCGGCCTGTGCAGGCCTCATATGTTGCAGAAAGCATGTCATATCATGCTCCTGCCTTTTTCTTGTCACAGTCAAAACATTTAAGAGCAAAAATAGGATACACAAGATACACAAGATACACTGGGCACCACCACTCAAAACTTGGATAAAACAGCACTTCTTCTCAGTCTGTCAAGCACTTCGTTCGTCTCTGCCCACTCCCCTTGTGGAGAGTACGGAACAACGGATCGGAACTCTGCACTCGCTTTGCAGCAACGCTGCGTCTCACTCACACAGCACAATCGCACACGGAGGCCTCCAGCACATCTCATTCATACCACAGGAATATAATTTAGAATGATAACCAACCAAACAAGTATTGTCTCTGACTGTGTTCTTCGTGAAGTGACTTGTAACACTTTGTTTCAAACCCTTCCATTTACACAAATACTTTCAACACAAAATACATACAATATGCAAATATTACAATATACAAAATGTCAACACAAAATACATACATAAAAACACATACAATTATTAAAACTCCAGTTAGTATCCCTCCAGCAGCTGAAAACATACCGTTTGTCTGCAGTTTCAGGAGATCTTTGCTCCTGCGGTGAGCAGCTGAGAGTGGAGTCCCCTCCGAGCAAAAACGCTCAGGGTGCACCTAGGGGCGTCCGCGCTGCAGCCGATCCCGCAGCCGAGCAGAGTGTCTCCTGCCTGGCTCACCAAAATGACTCACAGAAAGCTGACTCCACAATCAGTAAGATTGTAAAGTAGGTATGTTTACTCAGTTCCATGCAGCACGGGGCGGGTAGTCCCACCAAAGTCGTGCACGCCTAACGTGGCAAATTGCTCTAGTAAAGAGTTACATATACATGAACATTCCTATACATATACATATTCCTAAGCTGTCCCTTTGTGAGCAGTCCTCCTTATCTCAGACCCCTTGATTAAAGTCCGAACCATGAGGTTGTTTTTGATCTGGTTCTCGGGGTCTGAGAGGCTCCTGTTATCTGGTGGTATAAGTGCAGCACAGGCACAAATGTAGCACATATTCATTCTTAATCAATTGCTCTCAAATTTCTAATTCCAATGTTTCAGCTTGCTCTTTTCTGGATCCATGGGTATTCTACTATTAATGTTCAAAGCCTGACAGACCCCGTCCTCCGTGGATCAAAATACATGGGGTCTTAAGAGTTCTTTTGGTCATTCTATCATATAATACAGGATCATTTTTAATTTACTCTTTAATTTTCTGGGGCCCCTATTGTTCCAATTTCTAATCATTATTCGTAATGGACTTTTTGGTCATATATCTGGTAATTTGCTCCCTTTCTGGTCCTTGGTCTTCGATTTTATCTGACCCATCCGGGAATTTTACTAGTGGCAATTCCCACAGTCCTTGGTTGCCCCTAGTGAGAGTGTCTTGCAGGGGGTTTAGGACCTATCACCCACCCACGTATCCCTCTCTTCACCAGCCCAGCACCCCCGACAGGAGATTAGAACTGGTGAGAAAACAAAAAGACCTCCACACGGACTTTAGAAGTCTCAGTTACACTCTCACACACAAACACTAGCAACCGCACCTTTACCCAACTGGACGGTATCTTACGAATCAGTCGTATTCATCCAGAATCCAACTGGACGGTATCCACAAGCATCTCTGCTGTCTTCGTCTGGGATCGAACCAGACGGTATCCACAAACGACTGTCGTCTTCATCCGGTTCGATTCCGGACACCGGAATCCAACCGAACGGTATCCAAACGACCTTGTCGTCTTCGTCCGGATCTTCGCGCGCAGAATTACAGGCAAAAAACAGCCAGCAAGGGAGCTCAAAAAAAAAAACAAAACAAATTCTTTGCTTACCTTTATTCAGGTTCAGGATGGCATTAGTCCCGATCTGACTCAAACAGGAGCCACCAAATGGTGGGGCGCCTCTCCTAGATTAAATCAGAATTCAGGAACTATAGACATCCCGGACGAGCCCCAAAATTGTTATAAATGGCTCAGGATTCAAATTAGGATTAAATAAAAAAATAGGATTTATTGAAAGAATATAAAGGAATAGAGGTAAGCAAACAGCGCTGGGTGCACCGGGAGTCTCCGCTCCACCAGGACGCACACCAGTTACATCAAGCAGCTGATTTTTATGCTCCTAGACTAATACATATTCATTACTACTTCTAAAAAAAATAGATTATTAAAATTAGCTTCCGGGGTGCAGTCCCTCCTACTGGAGCATGCGCAGTCTCCTCTGGGGTCTCTTCTGGGGGTCTCTAGGGGTCTTTCATGCTGAAGGCTCGTAGTCTTCCTCTCCCCCTTTGTACTTACTTGGCACCATACCAAGTTTATAGAACATTCTCTTCAAGACTTGTCTCCCAGCCGTCCTTCAGCTTCTTTTTCCTTCCTCTTAATCTCTCGGCCCCCCTAACCAGATACCAAAGATCCGCATAGTATCCCATAACAGTCACTAGTTGTTATCAGTTGTTCTGAAACTCCCAGACATCAAACACAAACAGCTTCACGAGTAATTAAAACATTCTTCCCCAGCCATTCACAGACACATCCATAGCAGTGTTAGAAATAGAAGTCCGGAATAACAAAAGCAAACAGGTTCATAAATTTAAGGAGTGATAAATTGACTAGAATGAGGGGGAGACTGGGACACACTGCAGCTGAGGTTCAAGAATTAAATTGCCAGTGCAGGGCCCAGAGGCAGACAGAATTAAAAAAGAATTGTTCTTTATGGACACGAATTGTTAAAACATTCCTCACACCCTTATCATAAGCCATACAACAACAGTTACATGTACACTTACGCTTGCACTTACCCTAGCAATTACTCGTACAATTACCCTTAACCTTACTATTAAGCTAACCCTAAACCTTACCCTTATCCTAAACCTTACCCTTTTTGCTACACTTACCCTTTGCCTAATTCTAAACCTTACCCTAACCCTCACCCTTACCCTTACCATTATACTTACTTCTACCCTTAACCTAAACCTTACCCCAACCCTTACCCTGACCCTTACATTAACCCTAACCCTTACCCTAACCCTAACTCTAATCCTAACCCTTAACCTAAACCTTACACTTAATCTTACCTTTAACCTTACCCTTAAACTAATACATACCCTTACCTTTCCCTCACCATAACCCTAAAATTAACCGTAACCATTACCTGAACACTTATCCTTACCTAACCCTAACCCTTACTCTAACTTTTACCCTGACCCGGACCCTTAGACTTCCCCTTCCCCTTACTCTTCCCCTTACCCTAACCCTTACCCTTACACTTACGGTTACCATTTACCTTACCCTTACCCTAACACTTAACCTTAACCTAACCCTAACCCTAAACCTTACCTGAACCCTTACCCTGACCCTTACATTAACCCTAACCCTAAAACTTAACCTTAACCTTACCCTTAACCTTAACCTAATACTTACCCTTACTTTTCCCTCACCCTAACCCTAAAATTAACCCTAACCATTACCCTTACCCTAACCCTTACCCTTACCATAACACATACTCTAACACATACTTCTACCCGTAACCGTACCCTTACCGTAACCCTTACCCTTACCGTTACCGTTACCCTTACCCTTACCGTTACCCTTACCCTTACCGTTACCCTTACCCTTACCGTTACCCTTACCCTTACCCTTACCCTAACCCTAAACCTTACCCTTATCCTAACACTTACCCTTACCGTAAACCTTACCCTTTCTGCTACACTTACCCTTAGCCTAAATCTAAACCTTACACTTACCCTTAGCCTAACCCTCGCCCTTACCATTACCCATACCCTTATTCTTACCCTTACCCTAACCCTTACCTTTACACTTACGGTTACCATTAACCTTACCCTTACCCTAACACTTATCCTTAACCTAACCCTTACCCTAAACCTTACCCCAACCCTTACCCTGACCCTTACATTAACCCTAACCCTTACCCTAAACCTTACCCTTACTCTTAACCTTAACCTTACCCTTAACATTCACCTAATACTTACGCATACGTTTTCCTGACTTTAACCCTAAAACTAACCCTTACCCTAACCCTTACACTTACCCTAACCCTAACCCTAACCCTAACCCTAACCCTTACTCTAACCCTTACCCTGACCTGTACCCTTACACTTACCCTTACCCTTATACTTACCCTAATTCTTACCCATACCATAACCCATACCCTAACACATATTTGTACCCTTAACCTTACCGTTACCCTTAACCTTACCCTTACCCTTACTCTATCCGTTACCCTTACGCTTACCCTTAACATAAACCTTACCCTTACCATAAGCCATACAACAACACTTACATGTACACTTACGCTTGCACTTACCCTAGCAATTACTCGTACAATTACCCTTAACCTTACTATTAAGCTAACCCTAAACCTTACCCTTATCCTAACACTTACCCTTATCCTAAACCTTACCCTTTCTGCTACACTTACCCTTTGCCTAATTCTAAACCTTACCCGAACCCTCACCCTTACCTAAATCTAACTAAAATCTAACCATTACCCTAACCCCTCACCCTTACAATATACATATTTTTACCCTTTACATAAACCTTTACCCCAACCCTTACCTTGACCCTTACATTAACCCTAATCCTTACACTAAACCTTACACTTACTCTTAACCTTAACCTTAGCTGTAACCTAATACTTACTCTTACGTTTCCCTCACCCTAACCCTAAAATTAAACCTAACCATTACCCTAACACTTACCCTTACCCTAACCCTTACTCTAACCCTTACAATTACCCGTACTTTTACACATACCCTTACACTTACCCTTACTCTTAAACTTACACTAACCCTTACCCTTAACTAAATCTAACCCTTACACTAAACATCATCCTTACCCTTACCATTATCCCTTCTCTTACCCTTATCCTAAACATTTCCCAAACCCTTACCCTTACATTAAACCTAACCCTTACCATAACTCTTAACCTTATCCTTAAACTTAACCTAATACTTACCCTTCCGTTTCCCTCACCCTAAACCTAAAATTAGCCTAACCATTACCCTAACACTTACCCTTACTCTAACCCTTACCCTGAACTTAAGTGTAAGTGTTAGGATAACGTTAACCTTAAGGGTGACCCTTAAGCTTATCCTTAATGTTTATGGTTAGGTTAAGGGTAATTGTACGAGTAATTACTAGGATAAGTGTAAGCGTAAGTGTACATGTAAGTGTTGATGTATGGCTTATGGTAAGGGTAAGGTAAAGGGTAAGGTTTATGTTAAGGGAAAGTGTAAGAGTAACGGATAGAATAAGGGTAAGTGTAAGGGTTAAGTGTTAGGGTAATGGTTAGGGTTAATTTTAGGATTAGGGTGAGAAAAATGTAAGGTTAAGTACTAGCTTAAGGTTAAGGGTAAGGTTAAGGTTAAGAGTAAGTGTAAGGTTTAGGTTAAGGGTTATGGTTAATGTAAGGTTCAGGGAAAGGTTTGGGGTAAGGTTTAGGGTTAGGTTCAGCTTAAGGGTAAGGGTTGGGGTAAGGTTAAGGGTATGGATAAGGATAAGTGTAAGGGATAGGGTAAGGGTAAGGGTTAGCGTAAGGGTAAGATTAATGGTAAGGTTTATGTTAAGGGTAAGCGTAAGGGTAACGGATAGAGTAAGGGTAAGGGTAACGGTAAGGTTAAGGGTACAAATATGTGTTAGGGTATGGGTTATGGTATGGGTAAGAGTTAGGGTAATGTAAGGGTAAGGGTGAGTGTAAGGGTATGGGTCAGGGTAAGGGTTAGAGTAAGGGTTAGGGTTAGGGTAAGGGTAAGTGTTAGAATAATGGTTAGGGTTAATTTTAGGGTTAGGGTGAGGGAAACGTAAGGGTAAGTATTGGGTTAAGGTAAGGGTAAGTGTAAGGTTTAGATTTAGGCTAATGGTAAATGTAGCAGAAAGGGTAAGGTTTACGATAAGGGTAAGTGTTAGGGTAAGGGTAAGGTTTAGGGTAAGAGTAAGTGTAAGTGTATGTGTAAGGGTACGGGTCATTGTAAGGGTTAGAGTAAGGGTTAGGGTAAGGGTAGGTGTTAGGGTAATGGTTAGGGTTAATTTTAGGGTTAGGGTGAGGGAAACGGAAGGGTAAGTATTAGGTTAAGGTTAAGGGTAAGGTTAAGGTTAAGAGTAAGTGTAAGTTTTAGGGTAAGGGTAAGGGTTAATGTAAGGGTCAGGGTAAGGGTTAAGGTAAGGTTTAGGGTTAGAGTTAGGTTAAGGTTAAGTTTTAGGGTAAGGGTAAGTTATATGTATAAGGATAAGTGTAAGGGTAAGTGTTAGGGTAAGTGTAAGGATAAGGATAAGTGTACAAGTCAGGGTAAGGTTTAGAGTTAGGATTAGGGTTTGGGTTAGGGTAAGGGTAAGTGTTAGGGTAATGGTTAGGGTTAATTTTAGGTGTAGGGTGACGGATAAGAAAGGGTAAGTAGTAGGTTAAGGTTAAGCGTAAGGTTAAGGTTACGAGTAAGTGTAAGTTTTAGGGTACGGTTTAGGGTTAATGTAAGGGTCAGGGTAAGGGTTTGGGTAAGATTTAGGGTTAGGGTAAGAGTAAGTATATGGGTAATGGTAAGGGTAAGTGTTAGGGTTAGGGTAAGTGTAAGGTTTAGATTTAGGCTAAGGGTAAATGTAGCAGAAAGGGTAAGGGTTACGGTAAGTGTAAGTGTAAGGATAAGGTTAAGGTTTAGGCTTACGTTAAGGGTAAGGGTAATGCTTTGGTAAGGGTAAGAGTAAGGGTAAAGGTAAGGGTTACGGTAAGGGTAAGGGTACTGGTAGAAGTATGTGTTAGAGTACGGCTTATGGTAAGGGTACAAGTAGCTCCCCCCCCAGAGACAGGACCCAAAGGTGTACAACCAGTTCCCAACACCCCTGAGACACAGGCCCCAACCCCCCCCCCAGACACAGGGCCCCAAATTCTACAAGCAGCTCCCAACCCCTGTCAGGCAGGCCCCCTACCCTATACAAGCAGCTCCCAACCCTCCCCCCCCCCCCCCGAGGGAGGCCCCCAAGGCCCCCACAAACACAGGCCCCTACAGTGTACAGGCAGCTCCCAGCCACCCCCAGATGCTGGCCCCAAAGTTGTACAAACAGCTCCCAGCCACCCTGCAGAAACAGATTCCTACATTGTACAAGCAGTTCCCAGCCCGCTAGACACAGGCCCTGACCCCCCACAGATGCAGGCCCCAAAGGTGTAAAAGCAGCTCCCACCCCTCCCCCAGACGCAGGTCCCAAGCCCCCCCCCCCCAAACACAGGCCCCTACAACCAGCACCCAACCCCCTACCCCCGATGCCAGGCCCAAAGGTGTAGAAGCAGCTCCAAACCTCCTCCCTCAACCCAGGCTCCAACAGTGTACAAGCAGCTCCCAACCAACCCTCCCCTTCCCCCCCCCCCCCCGACAAAGGCTCCAAAGGAATACAAAGAGCTCCCACCCCTCCCCCAGATGCAGGTCTCAACCCCCCCCCGCCCCCAGAAGCAGGCCCCAAAGGTGTAGAGTCAGCTCCCAACCCCCTCAATGCTGGCCCCTAGGGTCTACAAGCAGCTCCCCCCTTGCCCCCAGATACCGGCCCCCAGACACAGACCCCAAAAGCCTAATCACAGGCCCTGAACTCTAGAGGCAGGCTCCAAAACCCAGGACAAAGCCCCAGTAGTTCGAGACAGGGCCCAAATCCCAGACACAGGCCCCAAACGCTAAACATATGCCAAAAAAAGTATTAGTGCTGGTGCCAAATGTTACAGACAGGCCCAAAAGCCCGAGATGCTCAAGGCTGAAACGTAACTTGGCTTTCTGAATTACTGGAAAGCAGCTTTCATTCTCAGATAATTGTGAGCAGGCTGATTAAGGAGCTATTGGGGAGGCAAGGACAATCCCCAGACAAGGACTGTATATCTCGAAACAAGACACTGGAACTCATGATAAGGAAGCGGCAGGCGGACAGAGAAACGAATGTAAGGACTATAACTCTCGAAACTGGACATTGGAATTCATTATAAAGATACAACAAATGGGAGAATTGGCAACAACCAGCTCTTGCAATTAAGAAACATGCCAATTCAGCAGATTCCTGACCAAAGGTGAAAAGTACACTGTGAGGAAGACTCGGGGTCTTCCTCCCAAAGACCCCTGCCCCCGTCCCAAAGACCCCTGCCCACAATTCTTGGAAGGCTCTGCGCAGGCGCAAGGTGCCAAAAGGCTAATTAGCATGAGAAGCGAGGGAAGGCGGGGATAGGTAATGCATATGTATAGGTGCTTGTAGAATATTGATAGATTGATTGTATAAATTCAAGACTGCTTTCTGCTTTGGGTATGCACGATAGGTGGAGAGATCCCCCATGCATCCAGCGCTGCAATAAAGAATATACCACTTAAAGGAATTTCGGCTTCGATCTTTGAATCAATTTGGCGACCCAGATGGGACAACCTCTCTGCCGGACTGCAGGACCCGCTGGGAACAGGACTCCCTAGGGTACCCCCGGGATTTCCCGGAGGGACTCCTCGACTCACCGGATCACTGCGGAGGCAGACAAGGACCCCATCATTGTAAGTGAGTATATTCTTTATTCTGGTTTGGTTTTCTGGTAGACCGGTCATCTGGAACTGTCTGTAAGTCAGAAGGTGATCTTCTGCGAGGCAGTGTTTGGTATATACTTTGTGGTTAGCACCATAAGTACATGTTTGGGGACCTTAAGGAAGGAGCTCGCTTTAAGGTCCATCTGGAATTGTGTTGTCTATTTTGGTTTTCTGACTCATGGAGTATGGTATTTAACTCTGGTTATTGTTACTGCGATTTTGGCTATTTTCCTGGTGGTAATAGTAGGTTCGTGGCATTGTTATAAGAAAGATATCGTTACGGTGTTACACAGTTCGGTTTTCTGACTTATCGCATGTGGAATTTGACTCTGACTATTGTTACTGTGATTTTGGCAATATTGCTGGTAATAGTAGTTTTGTGACATCGCTACTGAAAGATATTGCGTGCCCGTATTTTTGTGAGTGATACGTTTTGTGATACGCTTTTGTAAGTAACGTGTGTATTCTGAAAGTGTAAACTGGAAACTGGGGGGGGCAAACAAGCAGTGACATTTTAAAGAAAAGTGTGTTAGGATGTGTTTTAAGTCACTGGAAGGATATTGGAGGATCTGCCGGTGGAAGTGTGAACAGGAAAACATTGATAAAATATCGTAATCAGTGGTGGCCGCTTTATAAGCTGGAATGTGGAGAAAAGTGGCCCCTAAATGGAACTTTAAACTATAATATTTTGCTACAGTTAATGTTGTTTTTTTGAGAAGCAGAACAGGATGAAATGTTGTATACTGATGTTTCAGCATCTTGGTGGGAAAAGGTAGGGAATTAAGTTGGCCCCTGACTGAACCTTTGATGTTGGCATTAGAGAAGTACAGGCTGGAGAAAGATAAAGGAAGTGTTAAAAGGGTTGTTGAAAGTGTTAAAGGTGTTTGAAGTTGAATGAGCAGGGAAAGAGGATGTAGGAATGTTAATAGTTCTGCCTCTGCCCGAGGCAGAGATCTTACAATCATGGGTGTTAGCCCTTTAGGGCAAAGGGACCATGATTGGTCCGAGAGAGTTGTCACAGAAACAGAAAAGAGGTCAACTCTTAAAACAACCTGAGTTCATGTGCGAGCTCGGATTGCTGATGGGACCGTTCAGGGAACTGTGGACAATTGCATTCCCCTGACCGACCCCCACTAAGACCCGAATCATCCTGAAAATTATGAACGGTTAAGTAAATACTAAAACCTGGATGAACTGGGAATTGAGAATATGCTTCCAACAAGGTCTAAAAGAAAGCCCTATGGAATTTTTGGACCAACTCTGAAATGTAATGAAAATAAATAAATAAATAAATAAATAAATAAAACAAAACGGTTTGGACCTGGCTTTGGAGGACAAATTGACTAGCCTTTTCCTAGGGTAATCAACCCCTGATTTCAACAGGAATAACGGGGACCTGGGGAATCTACCCTAGCGGATCCTCCACTGGTTATAATGAAGCTAGGGGAGGAATGGAAGTGAAATTTCTTATTGCTATGGGGCAACGTATTCAGTTCTAAATCAAGCATTAATGCCTTCACAGAATTATTATGTTAGGGTAAAAGGTGTGTCGTGGTTTAACCCGGCCGGCAGCTAAACACCACGCAGCTGTTCGCTCACCCTCCCCCTCCCTCTCTGGGACGGGGGAGAGAAATGGAAAGTGAAGCCTGTGAGTTGAGATAAAGACAGTTTAATAAGACAAAATAATAATAATAATAATAATAATAATAATAATAATAATAATAATAATAATAATAATAATAATAATAATAATAATAATAATAATAATAATAATAATAATACAATGATGATAATAGTACCACTACTAATAATGTGTACAAACAAGTGATGCACAATGCAATTGCTCACCACCCGCTGACCGATGCCCAGCCTAACCCCGAGCAGTCCGGCCCCCTCCCCCTGGCTAGCCACCCCTATGTATTGTTTAGCCTGACGTCAGATGCTATGGAATACCCCTTTGGCTAGTTTGGGTCACCTGTCCTGGGTCTGTCCCCTCCCAGCTCTTACTGCACCCCCAGCCTGCCTGTTGGCAGGACAGAACAAGAAGCTGAGATGTCCTTGGCTTGGTATAAGCATTGCTCTGCAACAATTAAAACATTGGGGTGTTACCAGCACTCTTCTCACCCTAAGCCAAAACATAGCATTCTCCCAGCTACTAGGAAGAAAATTAACTCTGTTCTAACTGAAACCAGGACAAGGTGTAACCGAAAAGGCTTATTTTTGTGAACCTTTGAAGTACAAGTTAGGGAAACAATGGGGCATACACAGATTTTTATCTATGCCTAGCTCCTCATGGGCACTCTTAGGTAGAGATTTATTAGAGCAAGTAGGAGCAGAAATTGTCTTTGAAAAAGGGAAAATGGAATTAAGAACAGGAGAAGAACAACTAATAAATGTGTTAAGCTTGGCACTAATACAAACTGAGCCTAAAAGTGAAATACCTTTAGAGATCACAGATCAAGTATGTCCAGGAGTTTGGGCTACCGAAGTCCCTGGAAGAGCTAAAAATGTGACCTTAATAATTATTAAATTAAAGCCAGGAGAGAAACCCGTTAAGGTTAAGTAATATCCTTTGAGGATAGAAGACAGGAAAGGAATTAAAGAGATAATTGATAAATTTTTACAGTATGGATTATTGATTGAATGCGAATCAGAATACAATGCACCCATATTGCCAATTAAAAAGGCAGATGAAAAAGCTATAGGCTAGTTCAGGATTTGAGGGCCATAAATAAAATCACTGAGCATACACATCCAGTAGTGGCAAACCCTTATACTTTGCTGACTAAATTAAAGAATAGTCAAGTCTGGTTTACCGTACTGGATTTAAAAGATGCCTTCTTCTGCCTAGGCTTAGCCACAGAAAGCCAAAACCTATTCGCCTTTGAATGGGAAAATCCCGATTCAGGCAGAAAGACGCAGCTTACGTGGACATTACTACCTCAAGGATTCAAGAATAGCCCCACTATTTTTGGAAACCAATTAGCAAGGGAACTCGAAACATGGATACCTCCAGACACTGAAGGTGCTTTGTTACAATATGTAGTATGTAGATGATCTCTTAATAGCTACCGAGACTAAAGGGAGTTGTATTCAATGGACTATAAGTCGTCTTAATTTTCTGGGTTTAAATGGATATCAAGTCTCTTGACAGAAAGTCCAGCTGGCTCAACAAAGTGTGACCTATCTGGGATTTGACATTTCGGAAGGACAACGAGAACTAGGAACTGAACATAAGGAAGTCATTTGCCGGACTCCAGAACCTCAAATGGTAAAGGAGCTACAAAGCTTTTTAGGAATGACAGGTTGGTGTCGCCTTTGGATTTATAATTATGGACTATTGGTAAAGCCTCTATGTGAATTGATAAAGATTAACCAGTCAAAGTTAGTCTGGACTGGAGAAGCACAAAAAGTCTTTAAACAACTTAAACAAGAATTGATGATTTTGAAATATCAAGCAATATTGGTAGAACAGGACGACGTGGAAATTGTGATAATTCATATTGTGAATCTAGCCTCTTTTCTTAGTGATGCTCCGGCACAAGCTGTGATTCACGATTGTTTAGAAACTCTAGAGACTGTGTATTCCAGCCGACCAGACCTTAAGGAGGAGCCCATGGAAGACGCGGAAGAAACTTGGTTCCCGGATGGGAGCAGTTTTGTTACGCAAAGACAACGTAAAGCTGGATATGCTATAACAACTACTCAGCAGGTAATCGAGTCTAAGCCTTTACCCCCTGGAACATCAGCTCAAAAGGCGGAGATAGTTGCTCTCACGAGAGCATTGGAACTGGCAGCGGGAAAAAGGGTAAATATTTGGACAGATTCTAAATATACATTCGGCGTGGTACATGCTCATGGAGCAATTTGGAAAGAACATGGATTGCTGACCGCTCAGTGAAAACACAAAGTATGCTGAAGAAATTTTAAAATTGTTAGAGGCTGTAAAACAACCAGAAAAGGTAGCTATCATGCATTGTCAGGGACACCAAAAGGGGAACACCGATTTTGAAATTGGAAAATCGATTGGCAGAGGCTAAGCAGGCAGCTGAAATAACTGAGGTGAAGGCATTGTCTTTGATACCAGACGGTAAAATCCAAACTATATCCAAATTATACAAAAGAAGACTTAAAATTAAGTTTTGGAGATTTGAAGGTAATTGAAGATTTGAAAGGTAAAATGAAACCAGATGGATGAGTATATTTAAAAGATAACCACATAGTAATACCCTCTAGTTTGACATGGCCCATAGTTCTTACAGAACACAATAAAACGCATTGGGGAGCTGGCACACTGCATAAGAGCCTGAGTCAGACATTAGTGGGACGATATGATAAAACAAGTAACTCAACAATGTAGCATTTGCTTACACAATACCAAGGATAGAATAAAATTTGGAATAATCGGTAAAGGAAATTATTCGGGGCAACAGTGGCAAATTGATTTTTCAGAACTCCCTAGAAAAGGGGGGTATCATTATTTACTGGTTCTGACTGACACGTTTTCAGGAAGGCCTGAAGCCTTTCCCTGTCGAACAAACAAAGCAAGAGAAGTGGTTAAAGTCTTGTTAAATGAAATAATACCATGCTTTGGGATTCTAGTAGCAATGTCTTCTGATAGAGGTTCACATTTTTGTGCACAAGTGGTACAACAGGTAAGTAAGATTCTAAAGATAGATTGGCAACTGCATACTCCTTATAGACCACAGGCAAGTGGACAGGTAGAAAAAATGAACCATTTAATTAAACAATAAATAGCTAAAATTGGATAAGAAGCTAATTTGTCATGGCCTCAATCCCTCCCTTTAGCATTACTTGGAATTAGAGTTAAACCTAGAATAAAAGGAAATTTGAGTCCCTTCAAAATCTTATATGGAAGGCCATAGCAATTTCTATTTAGTGGAGAGGACCTAACGCAGTTAGGATCAGAATATTTATATGCTTATATAACTGAACTTCAGAAACAATTAAATAAAGTACATACATTTGTTTTAGGGACCAGGGCTAGAGGGTTGGATCAACCAATCCACCCCTTTAAGCTCGGGGATTATATATATATAAAGACTTTTTCAGGACAACCCGTGCAGGAAAAATGGAAGGAAAGTGGATGGGAGCATACCAAGTATTACTGACAACACACACCGCCATTAAGATTAAGAAGCAAGCAGCTTGGATCCACAATTCACGGGTGAAGAAGGCCCCGGCGAGGATATGGACCACCACTCCAATTGGACCAACAAAATTACGGTTTTCCAGATCCTAATGATTGCAGGGGTGCGGTTCTCGGATTTGGGGTGGGCAACTTGGGATGAGAACTTACACCTGACCTTAATACAAACAATTTCTCAAGTAACTAATAAGACAAACTGTTGGGTATGCACCCATCTGCCACAGCATGGGAATAAGGGTGTATCGTTAATTGGGATTCCCTTGCCTGCAAACTTATCTTGGACTAATTTGTGGGAAAACACGTCTTGGGGTCGAAAATATTAAGCAGTTTTGGAACTAGAAGTGAGTAGCTTCATGCCGTTAGAATCCTATTATGTATGTGTACAAAGGTGTAACCCGCCTAAGGGTATAGGAAAACAGCATTGTATAAATACGGATACTACTTATGTGGGAAATCAGACATCTTGTAATTGAACAATTGATATTAGTACGACTAGCGGCTGGGCAAATTCAACCAGCTGGACGGTTCCAGAAGGAAAAGGGTGGTATTGGCTATGCAATGATACAGCCCGTAAGGTCTTGCCTGAGAATTGGAAGGGAACTTGCACTCTTGGAGCGGTAGTCCCCAATATGACAGTACATGATGTAGTGCCTCGAGGTTACTTGAGAAATCATATCCGGAGAATCAGATGAAAAATTAACAATCCATTGGTAGAGAGACACACCCCTTTTCATAGTTTTGTGCGATGGTTTATCCCATGGTTAGGAGTGAGTGAATTGGAAAAGGCAATAGTTAATATTTCTGCAATTATAGAGAAGTTAGAAAACAAAATTCTGGATGCTATAAAGGCTCAACAAGAAGAGATATCTAGTTTATCACAGGTAGTATTCCAAAATCGGATGGCCCTAGACTTGTTACTGGCCACTCAAGGGGGAGTCTGTACAGTAATAAACACAAGTTGTTGTATGTATGTAGATCAGAGTGGAAGGATCTCTACCGACCTGGAAGAAATATGGAAGCAGACCAGGATCCTACATGAGATCAGTAAAGATGATCTTTCATGGAGTTTTAGTGAACTATGGAATAAGTTAACCTCCTGGTTGCCCAATTTCCAATGGTTGAAACAAGTATTCATTGCTCTAATCGTATTAGTAGTGTTAGGAATATTTGTGTGCATGTTGTTTAGATGCCTGCTTTGTTGTGTTACTGTAAATAAAGAAAGTATCTGATGCAAAAGAATTTGCATGGGAAAAGAAAAGGGGGGATTGATTAAGGAGGTATTGGGGAGGCAAGGACAATCCCCAGACAAGGACTGTATATCTCGAAACAAGACACTGGAACTCATGATAAGTAAGCAGCAGGCGGACAGAGAAACGAATGTAAGGACTATAACTCTCGAAACTGGACATTGGAATTCATTATAAAGATACAACAAACGGGAGAATTGGCAACAACCAGCTCTTGCAATTAAGAAACATGCCAATTCAGCAGATTCCTGACCAAAGGTGAAAAGTACACTGTGAGGAAGACTCGGGGTCTTCCTCCCAAAGACCCCTGCCCACGTCCCAAAGACCCCTGCCCACAATTCTTGGAAGGCTCTGCGCAGGCGCAAGGTGCCAAAAGGCTAATTAGCATGAGAAGCGAGGGAAGGCGGGGATAGGTAATGCATATGTATAGGTGCTTGTAGAATATTGATAGATTGATTGTATAAATTCAAGACTGCTTTCTGCTTTGGGTATGCACGATAGGTGGAGAGATCCCCCGTGCATCCAGCGCTGCAATAGAGAATATACCACTTAAAGGAATTTCGGCTTCGATCTTTGAATCAATTTGGCGACCCAGATGGGACAACCTCTCTGCCGGACTGCAGGACCTGCTGGGAACAGGACTCCCTAGGGTACCCCCGGGATTTCCCGGAGGGACTCCTCGACTCACCGGATCACTGCGGAGGCAGACAAGGACCCCATCATTGTAAGTGAGTATATTCTTTATTCTGGTTTGGTTTTCTGGTAGACCGGTCATCTGGAACTGTCTGTAAGTCAGAAGGTGATCTTCTGCGAGGCAGTGTTTGGTATATACTTTGTGGTTAGCACCATAAGTACATGTTTGGGGACCTTAAGGAAGGAGCTCGCTTTAAGGTCCATCTGGAATTGTGTTGTCTATTTTGGTTTTCTGACTCATGGAGTATGGTATTTAACTCTGGTTATTGTTACTGCGATTTTGGCTATTTTCCTGGTGGTAATAGTAGGTTCGTGGCATTGTTATAAGAAAGATATCGTTACGGTGTTACACAGTTCGGTTTTCTGACTTATCGCATGTGGAATTTGACTCTGACTATTGTTACTGTGATTTTGGCAATATTGCTGGTAATAGTAGTTTTGTGGCATCGCTACTGAAAGATATTGCGTGCCCGTATTTTTGTGAGTGATACGTTTTGTGATACGCTTTTGTAAGTAACATGTGTATTCTGAAAGTGTAAACTGGAAACTGGGGGGGGCAAACAAGCAGTGACATTTTAAAGAAAAGTGTGTTAGGATGTGTTTTAAGTCACTGGAAGGATATTGGAGGATCTGCCGGTGGAAGTGTGAACAGGAAAACATTGATAAAATATCGTAATCAGTGGTGGCCGCTTTATAAGCTGGAATGTGGAGAAAAGTGGCCCCTAAATGGAACTTTAAACTATAATATTTTGCTACAGTTAATGTTGTTTTTTTGAGAAGCAGAACAGGATGAAATGTTGTATACTGATGTTTCAGCATCTTGGTGGGAAAAGGTAGGGAATTAAGTTGGCCCCTGACTGAACCTTTGATGTTGGCATTAGAGAAGTACAGGCTGGAGAAAGATAAAGGAAGTGTTAAAAGGGTTGTTGAAAGTGTTAAAGGTGTTTGAAGTTGAATGAGCAGGGAAAGAGGATGTAGGAATGTTAATAGTTCTGCCTCTGCCCGAGGCAGAGATCTTACAATCATGGGTGTTAGCCCTTTAGGGCAAAGGGACCATGATTGGTCCGAGAGAGTTGTCACAGAAACAGAAAAGAGGTCAACTCTTAAAACAACCTGAGTTCATGTGCGAGCTCGGATTGCTGATGGGACCGTTCAGGGAACTGTGGACAATTGCATTCCCCTGACCGACCCCCACTAAGACCCGAATCATCCTGAAAATTATGAACGGTTAAGTAAATACTAAAACCTGGATGAACTGGGAATTGAGAATATGCTTCCAACAAGGTCTAAAAGAAAGCCCTATGGAATTTTTGGACCAACTCTGAAATGTAATGAAAATAAATAAATAAATAAATAAATAAATAAAACAAAACGGTTTGGACCTGGCTTTGGAGGACAAATTGACTAGCCTTTTCCTAGGGTAATCAACCCCTGATTTCAACAGGAATAACGGGGACCTGGGGAATCTACCCTAGCGGATCCTCCACTGGTTATAATGAAGCTAGGGGAGGAATGGAAGTGAAATTTCTTATTGCTATGGGGCAACGTATTCAGTTCTAAATCAAGCATTAATGCCTTCACAGAATTATTATGTTAGGGTAAAAGGTGTGTCGTGGTTTAACCCGGCCGGCAGCTAAACACCACGCAGCTGTTCGCTCACCCTCCCCCTCCCTCTCTGGGACGGGGGAGAGAAATGGAAAGTGAAGCCTGTGAGTTGAGATAAAGACAGTTTAATAAGACAAAATAATAATAATAATAACAATAACAATAACAATAACAATAATAATAATAATAATAATAATAATACAATGATGATAATAGTACCACTACTAATAATGTGTACAAACAAGTGATGCACAATGCAATTGCTCACCACCCGCTGACCGATGCCCAGCCTAACCCCGAGCAGTCCGGCCCCCTCCCCCTGGCTAGCCACCCTTATGTATTGTTTAGCCTGACGTCAGATGCTATGGAATACCCCTTTGGCTAGTTTGGGTCACCTGTCCTGGGTCTGTCCCCTCCCAGCTCTTACTGCACCCCCAGCCTGCCTGTTGGCAGGACAGAGCAAGAAGCTGAGATGTCCTTGGCTTGGTATAAGCATTGCTCTGCAACAATTGAAACATCGGGGTGTTATCAGCACTCTTCTCATCCTAAGCCAAAACATAGCATTCTCCCAGCTACTAGGAAGAAAATTAACTCTGTTCTAACTGAAACCAGGACAAGGTGTAACCAAAAAGGCTTATTTTTGTGAACCTTTGAAGTACAAGTTAGGGAAACAATGGGGCATACACAGATTTTTATCTATGCCTAGCTCCTCATGGGCACTCTTAGGTAGAGATTTATTAGAGCAAGTAGGAGCAGAAATTGTCTTTGAAAAAGGGAAAATGGAATTAAGAACAGGAGAAGAACAACTAATAAATGTGTTAAGCTTGGCACTAATACAAACTGAGCCTAAAAGTGAAATACCTTTAGAGATCACAGATCAAGTATGTCCAGGAGTTTGGGCTACCGAAGTCCCTGGAAGAGCTAAAAATGTGACCTTAATAATTATTAAATTAAAGCCAGGAGAGAAACCCGTTAAGGTTAAGTAATATCCTTTGAGGATAGAAGATAGGAAAGGAATTAAAGAGATAATTGATAAAGTTTTACAGTATGGATTATTGATTGAATGCGAATCAGAATACAATGCACCCATATTGCCAATTAAAAAGGCAGATGAAAAAGCTATAGGCTAGTTCAGGATTTGAGGGCCATAAATAAAATCACTGAGGATATACATCCAGTAGTGGCAAACCCTTATACTTTGCTGACTAAATTAAAGAATAGTCAAGTCTGGTTTACCGTACTGGATTTAAAAGATGCCTTCTTCTGCCTAGGCTTAGCCACAGAAAGCCAAAACCTATTCGCCTTTGAATGGGAAAATCCCGATTCAGGCAGAAAGACGCAGCTTACGTGGACATTACTACCTCAAGGATTCAAGAATAGCCCCACTATTTTTGGAAACCAATTAGCAAGGGAACTCGAAACATGGATACCTCCGGACACTGAAGGTGCTTTGTTACAATATGTAGTATGTAGATGATCTCTTAATAGCTACCGAGACTAAAGGGAGTTGTATTCAATGGACTATAAGTCGTCTTAATTTTCTGGGTTTAAATGGATATCAAGTCTCTTGACAGAAAGTCCAGCTGGCTCAACAAAGTGTGACCTATCTGGGATTTGACATTTCGGAAGGACAACGAGAACTAGGAACTGAACATAAGGAAGTCATTTGCCGGACTCCAGAACCTCAAATGGTAAAGGAGCTACAAAGCTTTTTAGGAATGACAGGTTGGTGTCGCCTTTGGATTTATAATTATGGACTATTGGTAAAGCCTCTATGTGAATTGATAAAGATTAACCAGTCAAAGTTAGTCTGGACTGGAGAAGCACAAAAAGTCTTTAAACAACTTAAACAAGAATTGATGATTTTGCAATATCAAGCAATATTGGTAGAACAGGACGACGTGGAAATTGTGATAATTCATATTGTGAATCTAGCCTCTTTTCTTAGTGATGCTCCGGCACAAGCTGTGATTCACGATTGTTTAGAAACTCTAGAGACTGTGTATTCCAGCCGACCAGACCTTAAGGAGGAGCCCATGGAAGACGCGGAAGAAACTTGGTTCCCGGATGGGAGCAGTTTTGTTACGCAAAGACAACGTAAAGCTGGATATGCTATAACAACTACTCAGCAGGTAATCGAGTCTAAGCCTTTACCCCCTGGAACATCAGCTCAAAAGGCGGAGATAGTTGCTCTCACAAGAGCATTGGAACTGGCAGCGGGAAAAAGGGTAAATATTTGGACAGATTCTAAATATACATTCGGCGTGGTACATGCTCATGGAGCAATTTGGAAAGAACATGGATTGCTGACCGCTCAGTGAAAACACAAAGTATGCTGAAGAAATTTTAAAATTGTTAGAGGCTGTAAAACAACCAGAAAAGGTAGCTATCATGCATTGTCAGGGACACCAAAAGGGGAACACCGATTTTGAAATTGGAAAATCGATTGGCAGAGGCTAAGCAGGCAGCTGAAATAACTGAGGTGAAGGCATTGTCTTTGATACCAGACGGTAAAATCCAAACTATATCCAAATTATACAAAAGAAGACTTAAAATTAAGTTTTGAAGATTTGAAAGGTAAAATGAAACCAGATGGATGAGTATATTTAAAAGATAACCACATAGTAATACCCTCTAGTTTGACATGGCCCATAGTTCTTACAGAACACAATAAAACGCACTGGGGAGCTGGCACACTGCATAAGAGCCCGAGTCAGACATTAGTGGGACGATATGATAAAACAAGTAACTCAACAATGTAGCATTTGCTTACACAATAACCCCAATACCAAGGATAGAATAAAATTTGGAATAATTGGTAAAGGAAATTATTCGGGGCAACAGTGGCAAATTGATTTTTCAGAACTCCCTAGAAAAGGGGGGTATCATTATTTACTGGTTCTGACTGACACGTTTTCAGGAAGGCCTGAAGCCTTTCCCTGTCGAACAAACAAAGCAAGAGAAGTGGTTAAAGTCTTGTTAAATGAAATAATACCATGCTTTGGGATTCTAGTAGCAATGTCTTCTGATAGAGGTTCACATTTTTGTGCACAAGTGGTACAACAGGTAAGTAAGATTCTAAAGATAGATTGGCAACTGCATACTCCTTATAGACCACAGGCAAGTGGACAGGTAGAAAAAATGAACCATTTAATTGAACAATAAATAGCTAAAATTGGATAAGAAGCTAATTTGTCATGGCCTCAATCCCTCCCTTTAGCATTACTTGGAATTAGAGTTAAACCTAGAATAAAAGGAAATTTGAGTCCCTTCAAAATCTTATATGGAAGGCCATAGCAATTTCTATTTAGTGGAGAGGACCTAACGCAGTTAGGATCAGAATATTTATATGCTTATATAACTGAACTTCAGAAACAATTAAATAAAGTACATACATTTGTTTTAGGGACCAGGGCTAGAGGGTTGGATCAACCAATCCACCCCTTTAAGCTCGGGGATTATATATATATAAAGACTTTTTCAGGACAACCCGTGCAGGAAAAATGGAAGGAAAGTGGATGGGAGCATACCAAGTATTACTGACAACACACACCGCCATTAAGATTAAGAAGCAAGCAGCTTGGATCCACAATTCAAGGGTGAAGAAGGCCCCGGCGAGGATATGGACCACCACTCCAATTGGACCAACAAAATTACGGTTTTCCAGATCCTAATGATTGCAGGGGTGCGGTTCTCGGATTTGGGGTGGGCAACTTGGGATGAGAACTTACACCTGACCTTAATACAAACAATTTCTCAAGTAACTAATAAGACGAACTGTTGGGTATGCACCCATCTGCCACAGCATGGGAATAAGGGTGTATCGTTAATTGGGATTCCCTTGCCTGCAAACTTATCTTGGACTAATTTGTGGGAAAACACGTCTTGGGGTCGAAAATATTAAGCAGTTTTGGAACTAGAAGTGAGTAGCTTCATGCCGTTAGAATCCTATTATGTATGTGTACAAAGGTGTAACCCGCCTAAGGGTATAGGAAAACAGCATTGTATAAATACGGATACTACTTATGTGGGAAATCAGACATCTTGTAATTGAACAATTGATATTAGTACGACTAGCGGCTGGGCAAATTCAACCAGCTGGACGGTTCCAGAAGGAAAAGGGTGGTATTGGCTATGCAATGATACAGCCCGTAAGGTCTTGCCTGAGAATTGGAAGGGAACTTGCACTCTTGGAGCGGTAGTCCCCAATATGACAGTACATGATGTAGTGCCTCGAGGTTACTTGAGAAATCATATCCGGAGAATCAGATGAAAAATTAACAATCCATTGGTAGAGAGACACACCCCTTTTCATAGTTTTGTGCGATGGTTTATCCCATGGTTAGGAGTGAGTGAATTGGAAAAGGCAATAGTTAATATTTCTGCAATTATAGAGAAGTTAGAAAACAAAATTCTGGATGCTATAAAGGCTCAACAAGAAGAGATATCTAGTTTATCACAGGTAGTATTCCAAAATCGGATGGCCCTAGACTTGTTACTGGCCACTCAAGGGGGAGTCTGTACAGTAATAAACACAAGTTGTTGTATGTATGTAGATCAGAGTGGAAGGATCTCTACCGACCTGGAAGAAATATGGAAGCAGACCAGGATCCTACATGAGATCAGTAAAGATGATCTTTCATGGAGTTTTAGTGAACTATGGAATAAGTTAACCTCCTGGTTGCCCAATTTCCAATGGTTGAAACAAGTATTCATTGCTCTAATCGTATTAGTAGTGTTAGGAATATTTGTGTGCATGTTGTTTAGATGCCTGCTTTGTTGTGTTACTGTAAATAAAGAAAGTATCTGATGCAAAAGAATTTGCATGGGAAAAGAAAAGGGGGGATTGATTAAGGAGGTATTGGGGAGGCAAGGACAATCCCCAGACAAGGACTGTATATCTCGAAACAAGACACTGGAACTCATGATAAGTAAGCAGCAGGCGGACAGAGAAACGAATGTAAGGACTATAACTCTCGAAACTGGACATTGGAATTCATTATAAAGATACAACAAACGGGAGAATTGGCAACAACCAGCTCTTGCAATTAAGAAACATGCCAATTCAGCAGATTCCTGACCAAAGGTGAAAAGTACACTGTGAGGAAGACTCGGGGTCTTCCTCCCAAAGACCCCTGCCCACGTCCCAAAGACCCCTGCCCACAATTCTTGGAAGGCTCTGCGCAGGCGCAAGGTGCCAAAAGGCTAATTAGCATGAGAAGCGAGGGAAGGCGGGGATAGGTAATGCATATGTATAGGTGCTTGTAGAATATTGATAGATTGATTGTATAAATTCAAGACTGCTTTCTGCTTTGGGTATGCACGATAGGTGGAGAGATCCCCCGTGCATCCAGCGCTGCAATAGAGAATATACCACTTAAAGGAATTTCGGCTTCGATCTTTGAATCAATTTGGCGACCCAGATGGGACAACCTCTCTGCCGGACTGCAGGACCTGCTGGGAACAGGACTCCCTAGGGTACCCCCGGGATTTCCCGGAGGGACTCCTCGACTCACCGGATCACTGCGGAGGCAGACAAGGACCCCATCATTGTAAGTGAGTATATTCTTTATTCTGGTTTGGTTTTCTGGTAGACCGGTCATCTGGAACTGTCTGTAAGTCAGAAGGTGATCTTCTGCGAGGCAGTGTTTGGTATATACTTTGTGGTTAGCACCATAAGTACATGTTTGGGGACCTTAAGGAAGGAGCTCGCTTTAAGGTCCATCTGGAATTGTGTTGTCTATTTTGGTTTTCTGACTCATGGAGTATGGTATTTAACTCTGGTTATTGTTACTGCGATTTTGGCTATTTTCCTGGTGGTAATAGTAGGTTCGTGGCATTGTTATAAGAAAGATATCGTTACGGTGTTACACAGTTCGGTTTTCTGACTTATCGCATGTGGAATTTGACTCTGACTATTGTTACTGTGATTTTGGCAATATTGCTGGTAATAGTAGTTTTGTGGCATCGCTACTGAAAGATATTGCGTGCCCGTATTTTTGTGAGTGATACGTTTTGTGATACGCTTTTGTAAGTAACATGTGTATTCTGAAAGTGTAAACTGGAAACTGGGGGGGCAAACAAGCAGTGACATTTTAAAGAAAAGTGTGTTAGGATGTGTTTTAAGTCACTGGAAGGATATTGGAGGATCTGCCGGTGGAAGTGTGAACAGGAAAACATTGATAAAATATCGTAATCAGTGGTGGCCGCTTTATAAGCTGGAATGTGGAGAAAAGTGGCCCCTAAATGGAACTTTAAACTATAATATTTTGCTACAGTTAATGTTGTTTTTTTGAGAAGCAGAACAGGATGAAATGTTGTATACTGATGTTTCAGCATCTTGGTGGGAAAAGGTAGGGAATTAAGTTGGCCCCTGACTGAACCTTTGATGTTGGCATTAGAGAAGTACAGGCTGGAGAAAGATAAAGGAAGTGTTAAAAGGGTTGTTGAAAGTGTTAAAGGTGTTTGAAGTTGAATGAGCAGGGAAAGAGGATGTAGGAATGTTAATAGTTCTGCCTCTGCCCGAGGCAGAGATCTTACAATCATGGGTGTTAGCCCTTTAGGGCAAAGGGACCATGATTGGTCCGAGAGAGTTGTCACAGAAACAGAAAAGAGGTCAACTCTTAAAACAACCTGAGTTCATGTGCGAGCTCGGATTGCTGATGGGACCGTTCAGGGAACTGTGGACAATTGCATTCCCCTGACCGACCCCCACTAAGACCCGAATCATCCTGAAAATTATGAACGGTTAAGTAAATACTAAAACCTGGATGAACTGGGAATTGAGAATATGCTTCCAACAAGGTCTAAAAGAAAGCCCTATGGAATTTTTGGACCAACTCTGAAATGTAATGAAAATAAATAAATAAATAAATAAATAAATAAAACAAAACGGTTTGGACCTGGCTTTGGAGGACAAATTGACTAGCCTTTTCCTAGGGTAATCAACCCCTGATTTCAACAGGAATAACGGGGACCTGGGGAATCTACCCTAGCGGATCCTCCACTGGTTATAATGAAGCTAGGGGAGGAATGGAAGTGAAATTTCTTATTGCTATGGGGCAACGTATTCAGTTCTAAATCAAGCATTAATGCCTTCACAGAATTATTATGTTAGGGTAAAAGGTGTGTCGTGGTTTAACCCGGCCGGCAGCTAAACACCACGCAGCTGTTCGCTCACCCTCCCCCTCCCTCTCTGGGACGGGGGAGAGAAATGGAAAGTGAAGCCTGTGAGTTGAGATAAAGACAGTTTAATAAGACAAAATAATAATAATAATAACAATAACAATAACAATAATAATAATAATAATAATAATAATAATAATAATAATAATACAATGATGATAATAGTACCACTACTAATAATGTGTACAAACAAGTGATGCACAATGCAATTGCTCACCACCCGCTGACCGATGCCCAGCCTAACCCCGAGCAGTCCGGCCCCCTCCCCCTGGCTAGCCACCCTTATGTATTGTTTAGCCTGACGTCAGATGCTATGGAATACCCCTTTGGCTAGTTTGGGTCACCTGTCCTGGGTCTGTCCCCTCCCAGCTCTTACTGCACCCCCAGCCTGCCTGTTGGCAGGACAGAGCAAGAAGCTGAGATGTCCTTGGCTTGGTATAAGCATTGCTCTGCAACAATTGAAACATCGGGGTGTTATCAGCACTCTTCTCATCCTAAGCCAAAACATAGCATTCTCCCAGCTACTAGGAAGAAAATTAACTCTGTTCTAACTGAAACCAGGACAAGGTGTAACCGAAAAGGCTTATTTTTGTGAACCTTTGAAGTACAAGTTAGGGAAACAATGGGGCATACACAGATTTTTATCTATGCCTAGCTCCTCATGGGCACTCTTAGGTAGAGATTTATTAGAGCAAGTAGGAGCAGAAATTGTCTTTGAAAAAGGGAAAATGGAATTAAGAACAGGAGAAGAACAACTAATAAATGTGTTAAGCTTGGCACTAATACAAACTGAGCCTAAAAGTGAAATACCTTTAGAGATCACAGATCAAGTATGTCCAGGAGTTTGGGCTACCGAAGTCCCTGGAAGAGCTAAAAATGTGACCTTAATAATTATTAAATTAAAGCCAGGAGAGAAACCCGTTAAGGTTAAGTAATATCCTTTGAGGATAGAAGATAGGAAAGGAATTAAAGAGATAATTGATAAAGTTTTACAGTATGGATTATTGATTGAATGCGAATCAGAATACAATGCACCCATATTGCCAATTAAAAAGGCAGATGAAAAAGCTATAGGCTAGTTCAGGATTTGAGGGCCATAAATAAAATCACTGAGGATATACATCCAGTAGTGGCAAACCCTTATACTTTGCTGACTAAATTAAAGAATAGTCAAGTCTGGTTTACCGTACTGGATTTAAAAGATGCCTTCTTCTGCCTAGGCTTAGCCACAGAAAGCCAAAACCTATTCGCCTTTGAATGGGAAAATCCCGATTCAGGCAGAAAGACGCAGCTTACGTGGACATTACTACCTCAAGGATTCAAGAATAGCCCCACTATTTTTGGAAACCAATTAGCAAGGGAACTCGAAACATGGATACCTCCGGACACTGAAGGTGCTTTGTTACAATATGTAGTATGTAGATGATCTCTTAATAGCTACCGAGACTAAAGGGAGTTGTATTCAATGGACTATAAGTCGTCTTAATTTTCTGGGTTTAAATGGATATCAAGTCTCTTGACAGAAAGTCCAGCTGGCTCAACAAAGTGTGACCTATCTGGGATTTGACATTTCGGAAGGACAACGAGAACTAGGAACTGAACATAAGGAAGTCATTTGCCGGACTCCAGAACCTCAAATGGTAAAGGAGCTACAAAGCTTTTTAGGAATGACAGGTTGGTGTCGCCTTTGGATTTATAATTATGGACTATTGGTAAAGCCTCTATGTGAATTGATAAAGATTAACCAGTCAAAGTTAGTCTGGACTGGAGAAGCACAAAAAGTCTTTAAACAACTTAAACAAGAATTGATGATTTTGCAATATCAAGCAATATTGGTAGAACAGGACGACGTGGAAATTGTGATAATTCATATTGTGAATCTAGCCTCTTTTCTTAGTGATGCTCCGGCACAAGCTGTGATTCACGATTGTTTAGAAACTCTAGAGACTGTGTATTCCAGCCGACCAGACCTTAAGGAGGAGCCCATGGAAGACGCGGAAGAAACTTGGTTCCCGGATGGGAGCAGTTTTGTTACGCAAAGACAACGTAAAGCTGGATATGCTATAACAACTACTCAGCAGGTAATCGAGTCTAAGCCTTTACCCCCTGGAACATCAGCTCAAAAGGCGGAGATAGTTGCTCTCACAAGAGCATTGGAACTGGCAGCGGGAAAAAGGGTAAATATTTGGACAGATTCTAAATATACATTCGGCGTGGTACATGCTCATGGAGCAATTTGGAAAGAACATGGATTGCTGACCGCTCAGTGAAAACACAAAGTATGCTGAAGAAATTTTAAAATTGTTAGAGGCTGTAAAACAACCAGAAAAGGTAGCTATCATGCATTGTCAGGGACACCAAAAGGGGAACACCGATTTTGAAATTGGAAAATCGATTGGCAGAGGCTAAGCAGGCAGCTGAAATAACTGAGGTGAAGGCATTGTCTTTGATACCAGACGGTAAAATCCAAACTATATCCAAATTATACAAAAGAAGACTTAAAATTAAGTTTTGAAGATTTGAAAGGTAAAATGAAACCAGATGGATGAGTATATTTAAAAGATAACCACATAGTAATACCCTCTAGTTTGACATGGCCCATAGTTCTTACAGAACACAATAAAACGCACTGGGGAGCTGGCACACTGCATAAGAGCCCGAGTCAGACATTAGTGGGACGATATGATAAAACAAGTAACTCAACAATGTAGCATTTGCTTACACAATAACCCCAATACCAAGGATAGAATAAAATTTGGAATAATTGGTAAAGGAAATTATTCGGGGCAACAGTGGCAAATTGATTTTTCAGAACTCCCTAGAAAAGGGGGGTATCATTATTTACTGGTTCTGACTGACACGTTTTCAGGAAGGCCTGAAGCCTTTCCCTGTCGAACAAACAAAGCAAGAGAAGTGGTTAAAGTCTTGTTAAATGAAATAATACCATGCTTTGGGATTCTAGTAGCAATGTCTTCTGATAGAGGTTCACATTTTTGTGCACAAGTGGTACAACAGGTAAGTAAGATTCTAAAGATAGATTGGCAACTGCATACTCCTTATAGACCACAGGCAAGTGGACAGGTAGAAAAAATGAACCATTTAATTGAACAATAAATAGCTAAAATTGGATAAGAAGCTAATTTGTCATGGCCTCAATCCCTCCCTTTAGCATTACTTGGAATTAGAGTTAAACCTAGAATAAAAGGAAATTTGAGTCCCTTCAAAATCTTATATGGAAGGCCATAGCAATTTCTATTTAGTGGAGAGGACCTAACGCAGTTAGGATCAGAATATTTATATGCTTATATAACTGAACTTCAGAAACAATTAAATAAAGTACATACATTTGTTTTAGGGACCAGGGCTAGAGGGTTGGATCAACCAATCCACCCCTTTAAGCTCGGGGATTATATATATATAAAGACTTTTTCAGGACAACCCGTGCAGGAAAAATGGAAGGAAAGTGGATGGGAGCATACCAAGTATTACTGACAACACACACCGCCATTAAGATTAAGAAGCAAGCAGCTTGGATCCACAATTCAAGGGTGAAGAAGGCCCCGGCGAGGATATGGACCACCACTCCAATTGGACCAACAAAATTACGGTTTTCCAGATCCTAATGATTGCAGGGGTGCGGTTCTCGGATTTGGGGTGGGCAACTTGGGATGAGAACTTACACCTGACCTTAATACAAACAATTTCTCAAGTAACTAATAAGACGAACTGTTGGGTATGCACCCATCTGCCACAGCATGGGAATAAGGGTGTATCGTTAATTGGGATTCCCTTGCCTGCAAACTTATCTTGGACTAATTTGTGGGAAAACACGTCTTGGGGTCGAAAATATTAAGCAGTTTTGGAACTAGAAGTGAGTAGCTTCATGCCGTTAGAATCCTATTATGTATGTGTACAAAGGTGTAACCCGCCTAAGGGTATAGGAAAACAGCATTGTATAAATACGGATACTACTTATGTGGGAAATCAGACATCTTGTAATTGAACAATTGATATTAGTACGACTAGCGGCTGGGCAAATTCAACCAGCTGGACGGTTCCAGAAGGAAAAGGGTGGTATTGGCTATGCAATGATACAGCCCGTAAGGTCTTGCCTGAGAATTGGAAGGGAACTTGCACTCTTGGAGCGGTAGTCCCCAATATGACAGTACATGATGTAGTGCCTCGAGGTTACTTGAGAAATCATATCCGGAGAATCAGATGAAAAATTAACAATCCATTGGTAGAGAGACACACCCCTTTTCATAGTTTTGTGCGATGGTTTATCCCATGGTTAGGAGTGAGTGAATTGGAAAAGGCAATAGTTAATATTTCTGCAATTATAGAGAAGTTAGAAAACAAAATTCTGGATGCTATAAAGGCTCAACAAGAAGAGATATCTAGTTTATCACAGGTAGTATTCCAAAATCGGATGGCCCTAGACTTGTTACTGGCCACTCAAGGGGGAGTCTGTACAGTAATAAACACAAGTTGTTGTATGTATGTAGATCAGAGTGGAAGGATCTCTACCGACCTGGAAGAAATATGGAAGCAGACCAGGATCCTACATGAGATCAGTAAAGATGATCTTTCATGGAGTTTTAGTGAACTATGGAATAAGTTAACCTCCTGGTTGCCCAATTTCCAATGGTTGAAACAAGTATTCATTGCTCTAATCGTATTAGTAGTGTTAGGAATATTTGTGTGCATGTTGTTTAGATGCCTGCTTTGTTGTGTTACTGTAAATAAAGAAAGTATCTGATGCAAAAGAATTTGCATGGGAAAAGAAAAGGGGGGATTGATTAAGGAGGTATTGGGGAGGCAAGGACAATCCCCAGACAAGGACTGTATATCTCATGATAAGGAAGCGGCAGGCGGACAGAGAAACGAATGTAAGGACTATAACTCTCGAAACTGGACATTGGAATTCATTATAAAGATACAACAAACGGGAGAATTAGCAACAACCAGCTCTTGCAATTAAGAAACATGCCAATTCAGCAGATTCCTGACCAAAGGTGAAAAGTACACTGTGAGGAAGACTCGGGGTCTTCCTCCCAAAGACCCCTGCCCACGTCCCAAAGACCCCTGCCCACAATTCTTGGAAGGCTCTGCGCAGGCGCAAGGTGCCAAAAGGCTAATTAGCATGAGAAGCGAGGGAAGGCGGGGATAGGTAATGCATATGTATAGGTGCTTGTAGAATATTGATAGATTGATTGTATAAATTCAAGACTGCTTTCTGCTTTGGGTATGCACGATAGGTGGAGAGATCCCCCGTGCATCCAGCGCTGCAATAAAGAATATACCACTTAAAGGAATTTCGGCTTCGATCTTTGAATCAATTTGGCGACCCAGATGGGACAACCTCTCTGCCGGACTGCAGGACCTGCTGGGAACAGGACTCCCTAGGGTACCCCCGGGATTTCCCGGAGGGACTCCTCGACTCACCGGATCACTGCGGAGGCAGACAAGGACCCCATCATTGTAAGTGCGTATATTCTTTATTCTGGTTTGGTTTTCTGGTAGACCGGTCATCTGGAACTGTCTGTAAGTCAGAAGGTGATCTTCTGCGAGGCAGTGTTTGGTATATACTTTGTGGTTAGCACCATAAGTACATGTTTGGGGACCTTAAGGAAGGAGCTCGCTTTAAGGTCCATCTGGAATTGTGTTGTCTATTTTGGTTTTCTGACTCATGGAGTATGGTATTTAACTCTGGTTATTGTTACTGCGATTTTGGCTATTTTCCTGGTGGTAATAGTAGGTTCGTGGCATTGTTATAAGAAAGATATCGTTACGGTGTTACACAGTTCGGTTTTCTGACTTATCGCATGTGGAATTTGACTCTGACTATTGTTACTGTGATTTTGGCAATATTGCTGGTAATAGTAGTTTTGTGGCATCGCTACTGAAAGATATTGCGTGCCCGTATTTTTGTGAGTGATACGTTTTGTGATACGCTTTTGTAAGTAACATGTGTATTCTGAAAGTGTAAACTGGAAACTGGGGGGGCAAACAAGCAGTGACATTTTAAAGAAAAGTGTGTTAGGATGTGTTTTAAGTCACTGGAAGGATATTGGAGGATCTGCCGGTGGAAGTGTGAACAGGAAAACATTGATAAAATATCGTAATCAGTGGTGGCCGCTTTATAAGCTGGAATGTGGAGAAAAGTGGCCCCTAAATGGAACTTTAAACTATAATATTTTGCTACAGTTAATGTTGTTTTTTGAGAAGCAGAACAGGAGGAAATGTTGTATACTGATGTTTCAGCATCTTGGTGGGAAAAGGTAGGGAATTAAGTTGGCCCCTGACTGAACCTTTGATGTTGGCATTAGAGAAGTACAGGCTGGAGAAAGATAAAGGAAGTGTTAAAAGGGTTGTTGAAAGTGTTAAAGATGTTTGAAGTTGAATGAGCAGGGAAAGAGGATGTAGGAATGTTAATAGTTCTGCCTCTGCCCGAGGCAGAGATCTTACAATCATGGGTGTTAGCCCTTTAGGGCAAAGGGACCATGATCGGTCTGAGAGTGTTGTCACAGAAACAGAAAAGCAGTCAACTCTTAAAACAACCTGAGTTCATGTGCGAGCTCGGATTGCTGATGGGACCGTTCAGGGAACTGTGGACAATTGCATTCCCCTGACCGACCCCCACTAAGACCCGAATCATCCTGAAAATTATGAACGGTTAAGTAAATACTAAAACCTGGATGAATTGGGAATTGAGAATATGCTTCCAACAAGGTCTAAAAGAAAGCCCTATGGAATTTTTGGACCAACTCTGAAATGTAATGAAAATAAGTAAATAAATAAATAAATAAATAAATAAATAAATAAAACAAAACGGTTTGGACCTGGCTTTGGAGGACAAATTGACTAGCCTTTTCCTAGGGTAATCAACCCCTGATTTCAACAGGAATAACGGGGACCTGGGGAATCTACCCTAGCGGATCCTCCACTGGTTATAATGAAGCTAGGGGAGGAATGGAAGTGAAATTTCTTATTGCTATGGGGCAACGTATTCAGTTCTAAATCAAGCATTAATGCCTTCACAGAATTATTATGTTAGGGCAAAAGGTGTGTCGTGGTTTAATCCGGCCGGCAGCTAAACACCACGCAGCTGTTCGCTCACCCTCCCCCTCCCTCTCTGGGACGGGGGAGAGAAATGGAAAGTGAAGCCCGTGAGTTGAGATAAAGACAGTTTAATAAGACAAAATAATAATAATAATAATAATAATAATAATAATAATAATAATAATAATAATAATAATAATAATAATAATAATACAATGATGATAATAGTACCACTAGTAATAATGTGTACAAACAAGTGATGCACAATGCAATTGCTCACCACCCGCTGACCGATGCCCAGCCTAACCCCGAGCAGTCCGGCCCCCTCCCCCTGGCTAGCCACCCCTATGTATTGTTTAGCCTGACGTCAGATGCTATGGAATACCCCTTTGGCTAGTTTGGGTCACCTGTCCTGGGTCTGTCCCCTCCCAGCTCTTACTGCACCCCCAGCCTGCCTGTTGGCAGGACAGAGCAAGAAGCTGAGATGTCCTTGGCTTGGTATAAGCATTGCTCTGCAACAATTGAAACATCGGGGTGTTATCAGCACTCTTCTCATCCTAAGCCAAAACATAGCATTCTCCCAGCTACTAGGAAGAAAATTAACTCTGTTCTAACTGAAACCAGGACAAGGTGTAACCAAAAAGGCTTATTTTTGTGAACCTTTGAAGTACAAGTTAGGGAAACAATGGGGCATACCCAGATTTTTATCTATGCCTAGCTCCTCATGGGCACTCTTAGGTAGAGATTTATTAGAGCAAGTAGGAGCAGAAATTGTCTTTGAAAAAGGGAAAATGGAATTAAGAACAGGAGAAGAACAACTAATAAATGTGTTAAGCTTGGCACTAATACAAACTGAGCCTAAAAGTGAAATACCTTTAGAGATCACAGATCAAGTATGTCCAGGAGTTTGGGCTACCGAAGTCCCTGGAAGAGCTAAAAATGTGACCTTAATAATTATTAAATTAAAGCCAGGAGAGAAACCCGTTAAGGTTAAGTAATATCCTTTGAGGATAGAAGATAGGAAAGGAATTAAAGAGATAATTGATAAAGTTTTACAGTATGGATTATTGATTGAATGCGAATCAGAATACAATGCACCCATATTGCCAATTAAAAAGGCAGATGAAAAAGCTATAGGCTAGTTCAGGATTTGAGGGCCATAAATAAAATCACTGAGCATACACATCCAGTAGTGGCAAACCCTTATACTTTGCTGACTAAATTAAAGAATAGTCAAGTCTGGTTTACCGTACTGGATTTAAAAGATGCCTTCTTCTGCCTAGGCTTAGCCACAGAAAGCCAAAACCTATTCGCCTTTGAATGGGAAAATCCCGATTCAGGCAGAAAGACGCAGCTTACGTGGACATTACTACCTCAAGGATTCAAGAATAGCCCCACTATTTTTGGAAACCAATTAGCAAGGGAACTCGAAACATGGATACCTCCGGACACTGAAGGTGCTTTGTTACAATATGTAGTATGTAGATGATCTCTTAATAGCTACCGAGACTAAAGGGAGTTGTATTCAATGGACTATAAGTCGTCTTAATTTTCTGGGTTTAAATGGATATCAAGTCTCTTGACAGAAAGTCCAGCTGGCTCAACAAAGTGTGACCTATCTGGGATTTGACATTTCGGAAGGACAACGAGAACTAGGAACTGAACATAAGGAAGTCATTTGCCGGACTCCAGAACCTCAAATGGTAAAGGAGCTACAAAGCTTTTTAGGAATGACAGGTTGGTGTCGCCTTTGGATTTATAATTATGGACTATTGGTAAAGCCTCTATGTGAATTGATAAAGATTAACCAGTCAAAGTTAGTCTGGACTGGAGAAGCACAAAAAGTCTTTAAACAACTTAAACAAGAATTGATGATTTTGAAATATCAAGCAATATTGGTAGAACAGGACGACGTGGAAATTGTGATAATTCATATTGTGAATCTAGCCTCTTTTCTTAGTGATGCTCCGGCACAAGCTGTGATTCACGATTGTTTAGAAACTCTAGAGACTGTGTATTCCAGCCGACCAGACCTTAAGGAGGAGCCCATGGAAGACGCGGAAGAAACTTGGTTCCCGGATGGGAGCAGTTTTGTTACGCAAAGACAACGTAAAGCTGGATATGCTATAACAACTACTCAGCAGGTAATCGAGTCTAAGCCTTTACCCCCTGGAACATCAGCTCAAAAGGCGGAGATAGTTGCTCTCACGAGAGCATTGGAACTGGCAGCGGGAAAAAGGGTAAATATTTGGACAGATTCTAAATATACATTCGGCGTGGTACATGCTCATGGAGCAATTTGGAAAGAACATGGATTGCTGACCGCTCAGTGAAAACACAAAGTATGCTGAAGAAATTTTAAAATTGTTAGAGGCTGTAAAACAACCAGAAAAGGTAGCTATCATGCATTGTCAGGGACACCAAAAGGGGAACACCGATTTTGAAATTGGAAAATCGATTGGCAGAGGCTAAGCAGGCAGCTGAAATAACTGAGGTGAAGGCATTGTCTTTGATACCAGACGGTAAAATCCAAACTATATCCAAATTATACAAAAGAAGACTTAAAATTAAGTTTTGGAGATTTGAAGGTAATTGAAGATTTGAAAGGTAAAATGAAACCAGATGGATGAGTATATTTAAAAGATAACCACATAGTAATACCCTCTAGTTTGACATGGCCCATAGTTCTTACAGAACACAATAAAACGCACTGGGGAGCTGGCACACTGCATAAGAGCCCGAGTCAGACATTAGTGGGACGATATGATAAAACAAGTAACTCAACAATGTAGCATTTGCTTACACAATAACCCCAATACCAAGGATAGAATAAAATTTGGAATAATCGGTAAAGGAAATTATTCGGGGCAACAGTGGCAAATTGATTTTTCAGAACTCCCTAGAAAAGGGGGGTATCATTATTTACTGGTTCTGACTGACACGTTTTCAGGAAGGCCTGAAGCCTTTCCCTGTCGAACAAACAAAGCAAGAGAAGTGGTTAAAGTCTTGTTAAATGAAATAATACCATGCTTTGGGATTCTAGTAGCAATGTCTTCTGATAGAGATTCACATTTTTGTGCACAAGTGGTACAACAGGTAAGTAAGATTCTAAAGATAGATTGGCAACTGCATACTCCTTATAGACCACAGGCAAGTGGACAGGTAGAAAAAATGAACCATTTAATTGAACAATAAATAGCTAAAATTGGATAAGAAGCTAATTTGTCATGGCCTCAATCCCTCCCTTTAGCATTACTTGGAATTAGAGTTAAACCTAGAATAAAAGGAAATTTGAGTCCCTTCAAAATCTTATATGGAAGGCCATAGCAATTTCTATTTAGTGGAGAGGACCTAACGCAGTTAGGATCAGAATATTTATATGCTTATATAACTGAACTTCAGAAACAATTAAATAAAGTACATACATTTGTTTTAGGGACCAGGGCTAGAGGGTTGGATCAACCAATCCACCCCTTTAAGCTCGGGGATTATATATATATAAAGACTTTTTCAGGACAACCCGTGCAGGAAAAATGGAAGGAAAGTGGATGGGAGCATACCAAGTATTACTGACAACACACACCGCCATTAAGATTAAGAAGCAAGCAGCTTGGATCCACAATTCAAGGGTGAAGAAGGCCCCGGCGAGGATATGGACCACCACTCCAATTGGACCAACAAAATTACGGTTTTCCAGATCCTAATGATTGCAGGGGTGCGGTTCTCGGATTTGGGGTGGGCAACTTGGGATGAGAACTTACACCTGACCTTAATACAAACAATTTCTCAAGTAACTAATAAGACGAACTGTTGGGTATGCACCCATCTGCCACAGCATGGGAATAAGGGTGTATCGTTAATTGGGATTCCCTTGCCTGCAAACTTATCTTGGACTAATTTGTGGGAAAACACGTCTTGGGGTCGAAAATATTAAGCAGTTTTGGAACTAGAAGTGAGTAGCTTCATGCCGTTAGAATCCTATTATGTATGTGTACAAAGGTGTAACCCGCCTAAGGGTATAGGAAAACAGCATTGTATAAATACGGATACTACTTATGTGGGAAATCAGACATCTTGTAATTGAACAATTGATATTAGTACGACTAGCGGCTGGGCAAATTCAACCAGCTGGACGGTTCCAGAAGGAAAAGGGTGGTATTGGCTATGCAATGATACAGCCCGTAAGGTCTTGCCTGAGAATTGGAAGGGAACTTGCACTCTTGGAGCGGTAGTCCCCAATATGACAGTACATGATGTAGTGCCTCGAGGTTACTTGAGAAATCATATCCGGAGAATCAGATGAAAAATTAACAATCCATTGGTAGAGAGACACACCCCTTTTCATAGTTTTGTGCGATGGTTTATCCCATGGTTAGGAGTGAGTGAATTGGAAAAGGCAATAGTTAATATTTCTGCAATTATAGAGAAGTTAGAAAACAAAATTCTGGATGCTATAAAGGCTCAACAAGAAGAGATATCTAGTTTATCACAGGTAGTATTCCAAAATCGGATGGCCCTAGACTTGTTACTGGCCACTCAAGGGGGAGTCTGTACAGTAATAAACACAAGTTGTTGTATGTATGTAGATCAGAGTGGAAGGATCTCTACCGACCTGGAAGAAATATGGAAGCAGACCAGGATCCTACATGAGATCAGTAAAGATGATCTTTCATGGAGTTTTAGTGAACTATGGAATAAGTTAACCTCCTGGTTGCCCAATTTCCAATGGTTGAAACAAGTATTCATTGCTCTAATCGTATTAGTAGTGTTAGGAATATTTGTGTGCATGTTGTTTAGATGCCTGCTTTGTTGTGTTACTGTAAATAAAGAAAGTATCTGATGCAAAAGAATTTGCATGGGAAAAGAAAAGGGGGGATTGATTAAGGAGGTATTGGGGAGGCAAGGACAATCCCCAGACAAGGACTGTATATCTCATGATAAGGAAGCGGCAGGCGGACAGAGAAACGAATGTAAGGACTATAACTCTCGAAACTGGACATTGGAATTCATTATAAAGATACAACAAACGGGAGAATTAGCAACAACCAGCTCTTGCAATTAAGAAACATGCCAATTCAGCAGATTCCTGACCAAAGGTGAAAAGTACACTGTGAGGAAGACTCGGGGTCTTCCTCCCAAAGACCCCTGCCCACATCCCAAAGACCCCTGCCCACAATTCTTGGAAGGCTCTGCGCAGGCGCAAGGTGCCAAAAGGCTAATTAGCATGAGAAGCGAGGGAAGGCGGGGATAGGTAATGCATATGTATAGGTGCTTGTAGAATATTGATAGATTGATTGTATAAATTCAAGACTGCTTTCTGCTTTGGGTATGCACGATAGGTGGAGAGATCCCCCGTGCATCCAGCGCTGCAATAAAGAATATACCACTTAAAGGAATTTCGGCTTCGATCTTTGAATCAATTTGGCGACCCAGATGGGACAACCTCTCTGCCGGACTGCAGGACCTGCTGGGAACAGGACTCCCTAGGGTACCCCCGGGATTTCCCGGAGGGACTCCTCGACTCACCGGATCACTGCGGAGGCAGACAAGGACCCCATCATTGTAAGTGCGTATATTCTTTATTCTGGTTTGGTTTTCTGGTAGACCGGTCATCTGGAACTGTCTGTAAGTCAGAAGGTGATCTTCTGCGAGGCAGTGTTTGGTATATACTTTGTGGTTAGCACCATAAGTACATGTTTGGGGACCTTAAGGAAGGAGCTCGCTTTAAGGTCCATCTGGAATTGTGTTGTCTATTTTGGTTTTCTGACTCATGGAGTATGGTATTTAACTCTGGTTATTGTTACTGCGATTTTGGCTATTTTCCTGGTGGTAATAGTAGGTTCGTGGCATTGTTATAAGAAAGATATCGTTACGGTGTTACACAGTTCGGTTTTCTGACTTATCGCATGTGGAATTTGACTCTGACTATTGTTACTGTGATTTTGGCAATATTGCTGGTAATAGTAGTTTTGTGGCATCGCTACTGAAAGATATTGCGTGCCCGTATTTTTGTGAGTGATACGTTTTGTGATACGCTTTTGTAAGTAACATGTGTATTCTGAAAGTGTAAACTGGAAACTGGGGGGGCAAACAAGCAGTGACATTTTAAAGAAAAGTGTGTTAGGATGTGTTTTAAGTCACTGGAAAGATATTGGAGGATCTGCCGGTGGAAGTGTGAACAGGAAAACATTGATAAAATATCGTAATCAGTGGTGGCCGCTTTATAAGCTGGAATGTGGAGAAAAGTGGCCCCTAAATGGAACTTTAAACTATAATATTTTGCTACAGTTAATGTTGTTTTTTGAGAAGCAGAACAGGAGGAAATGTTGTATACTGATGTTTCAGCATCTTGGTGGGAAAAGGTAGGGAATTAAGTTGGCCCCTGACTGAACCTTTGATGTTGGCATTAGAGAAGTACAGGCTGGAGAAAGATAAAGGAAGTGTTAAAAGGGTTGTTGAAAGTGTTAAAGATGTTTGAAGTTGAATGAGCAGGGAAAGAGGATGTAGGAATGTTAATAGTTCTGCCTCTGCCCGAGGCAGAGATCTTACAATCATGGGTGTTAGCCCTTTAGGGCAAAGGGACCATGATCGGTCTGAGAGTGTTGTCACAGAAACAGAAAAGCAGTCAACTCTTAAAACAACCTGAGTTCATGTGCGAGCTCGGATTGCTGATGGGACCGTTCAGGGAACTGTGGACAATTGCATTCCCCTGACCGACCCCCACTAAGACCCGAATCATCCTGAAAATTATGAACGGTTAAGTAAATACTAAAACCTGGATGAATTGGGAATTGAGAATATGCTTCCAACAAGGTCTAAAAGAAAGCCCTATGGAATTTTTGGACCAACTCTGAAATGTAATGAAAATAAGTAAATAAATAAATAAATAAATAAATAAATAAATAAAACAAAACGGTTTGGACCTGGCTTTGGAGGACAAATTGACTCGCCTTTTCCTAGGGTAATCAACCCCTGATTTCAACAGGAATAACGGGGACCTGGGGAATCTACCCTAGCGGATCCTCCACTGGTTATAATGAAGCTAGGGGAGGAATGGAAGTGAAATTTCTTATTGCTATGGGGCAACGTATTCAGTTCTAAATCAAGCATTAATGCCTTCACAGAATTATTATGTTAGGGCAAAAGGTGTGTCGTGGTTTAATCCGGCCGGCAGCTAAACACCACGCAGCTGTTCGCTCACCCTCCCCCTCCCTCTCTGGGACGGGGGAGAGAAATGGAAAGTGAAGCCCGTGAGTTGAGATAAAGACAGTTTAATAAGACAAAATAATAATAATAATAATAATAATAATAATAATAATAATAATAATAATAATACAATGATGATAATAGTACCACTACTAATAATGTGTACAAACAAGTGATGCACAATGCAATTGCTCACCACCCGCTGACCGATGCCCAGCCTAACCCCGAGCAGTCCGGCCCCCTCCCCCTGGCTAGCCACCCCTATGTATTGTTTAGCCTGACGTCAGATGCTATGGAATACCCCTTTGGCTAGTTTGGGTCACCTGTCCTGGGTCTGTCCCCTCCCAGCTCTTACTGCACCCCCAGCCTGCCTGTTGGCAGGACAGAGCAAGAAGCTGAGATGTCCTTGGCTTGGTATAAGCATTGCTCTGCAACAATTGAAACATCGGGGTGTTATCAGCACTCTTCTCATCCTAAGCCAAAACATAGCATTCTCCCAGCTACTAGGAAGAAAATTAACTCTGTTCTAACTGAAACCAGGACAAGGTGTAACCGAAAAGGCTTATTTTTGTGAACCTTTGAAGTACAAGTTAGGGAAACAATGGGGCATACACAGATTTTTATCTATGCCTAGCTCCTCATGGGCACTCTTAGGTAGAGATTTATTAGAGCAAGTAGGAGCAGAAATTGTCTTTGAAAAAGGGAAAATGGAATTAAGAACAGGAGAAGAACAACTAATAAATGTGTTAAGCTTGGCACTAATACAAACTGAGCCTAAAAGTGAAATACCTTTAGAGATCACAGATCAAGTATGTCCAGGAGTTTGGGCTACCGAAGTCCCTGGAAGAGCTAAAAATGTGACCTTAATAATTATTAAATTAAAGCCAGGAGAGAAACCCGTTAAGGTTAAGTAATATCCTTTGAGGATAGAAGATAGGAAAGGAATTAAAGAGATAATTGATAAAGTTTTACAGTATGGATTATTGATTGAATGCGAATCAGAATACAATGCACCCATATTGCCAATTAAAAAGGCAGATGAAAAAGCTATAGGCTAGTTCAGGATTTGAGGGCCATAAATAAAATCACTGAGCATACACATCCAGTAGTGGCAAACCCTTATACTTTGCTGACTAAATTAAAGAATAGTCAAGTCTGGTTTACCGTACTGGATTTAAAAGATGCCTTCTTCTGCCTAGGCTTAGCCACAGAAAGCCAAAACCTATTCGCCTTTGAATGGGAAAATCCCGATTCAGGCAGAAAGACGCAGCTTACGTGGACATTACTACCTCAAGGATTCAAGAATAGCCCCACTATTTTTGGAAACCAATTAGCAAGGGAACTCGAAACATGGATACCTCCGGACACTGAAGGTGCTTTGTTACAATATGTAGTATGTAGATGATCTCTTAATAGCTACCGAGACTAAAGGGAGTTGTATTCAATGGACTATAAGTCGTCTTAATTTTCTGGGTTTAAATGGATATCAAGTCTCTTGACAGAAAGTCCAGCTGGCTCAACAAAGTGTGACCTATCTGGGATTTGACATTTCGGAAGGACAACGAGAACTAGGAACTGAACATAAGGAAGTCATTTGCCGGACTCCAGAACCTCAAATGGTAAAGGAGCTACAAAGCTTTTTAGGAATGACAGGTTGGTGTCGCCTTTGGATTTATAATTATGGACTATTGGTAAAGCCTCTATGTGAATTGATAAAGATTAACCAGTCAAAGTTAGTCTGGACTGGAGAAGCACAAAAAGTCTTTAAACAACTTAAACAAGAATTGATGATTTTGAAATATCAAGCAATATTGGTAGAACAGGACGACGTGGAAATTGTGATAATTCATATTGTGAATCTAGCCTCTTTTCTTAGTGATGCTCCGGCACAAGCTGTGATTCACGATTGTTTAGAAACTCTAGAGACTGTGTATTCCAGCCGACCAGACCTTAAGGAGGAGCCCATGGAAGACGCGGAAGAAACTTGGTTCCCGGATGGGAGCAGTTTTGTTACGCAAAGACAACGTAAAGCTGGATATGCTATAACAACTACTCAGCAGGTAATCGAGTCTAAGCCTTTACCCCCTGGAACATCAGCTCAAAAGGCGGAGATAGTTGCTCTCACGAGAGCATTGGAACTGGCAGCGGGAAAAAGGGTAAATATTTGGACAGATTCTAAATATACATTCGGCGTGGTACATGCTCATGGAGCAATTTGGAAAGAACATGGATTGCTGACCGCTCAGTGAAAACACAAAGTATGCTGAAGAAATTTTAAAATTGTTAGAGGCTGTAAAACAACCAGAAAAGGTAGCTATCATGCATTGTCAGGGACACCAAAAGGGGAACACCGATTTTGAAATTGGAAAATCGATTGGCAGAGGCTAAGCAGGCAGCTGAAATAACTGAGGTGAAGGCATTGTCTTTGATACCAGACGGTAAAATCCAAACTATATCCAAATTATACAAAAGAAGACTTAAAATTAATTGAAGATTTGAAAGGTAAAATGAAACCAGATGGATGAGTATATTTAAAAGATAACCACATAGTAATACCCTCTAGTTTGACATGGCCCATAGTTCTTACAGAACACAATAAAACGCACTGGGGAGCTGGCACACTGCATAAGAGCCCGAGTCAGACATTAGTGGGACGATATGATAAAACAAGTAACTCAACAATGTAGCATTTGCTTACACAATAACCCCAATACCAAGGATAGAATAAAATTTGGAATAATCGGTAAAGGAAATTATTCGGGGCAACAGTGGCAAATTAATTTTTCAGAACTCCCTAGAAAAGGGGGGTATCATTATTTACTGGTTCTGACTGACACGTTTTCAGGAAGGCCTGAAGCCTTTCCCTGTCGAACAAACAAAGCAAGAGAAGTGGTTAAAGTCTTGTTAAATGAAATAATACCATGCTTTGGGATTCTAGTAGCAATGTCTTCTGATAGAGGTTCACATTTTTGTGCACAAGTGGTACAACAGGTAAGTAAGATTCTAAAGATAGATTGGCAACTGCATACTCCTTATAGACCACAGGCAAGTGGACAGGTAGAAAAAATGAACCATTTAATTGAACAATAAATAGCTAAAATTGGATAAGAAGCTAATTTGTCATGGCCTCAATCCTTCCCTTTAGCATTACTTGGAATTAGAGTTAAACCTAGAATAAAAGGAAATTTGAGTCCCTTCAAAATCTTATATGGAAGGCCATAGCAATTTCTATTTAGTGGAGAGGACCTAACGCAGTTAGGATCAGAATATTTATATGCTTATATAACTGAACTTCAGAAACAATTAAATAAAGTACATACATTTGTTTTAGGGACCAGGGCTAGAGGGTTGGATCAACCAATCCACCCCTTTAAGCTCGGGGATTATATATATATAAAGACTTTTTCAGGACAACCCGTGCAGGAAAAATGGAAGGAAAGTGGATGGGAGCATACCAAGTATTACTGACAACACACACCGCCATTAAGATTAAGAAGCAAGCAGCTTGGATCCACAATTCAAGGGTGAAGAAGGCCCCGGCGAGGATATGGACCACCACTCCAATTGGACCAACAAAATTACGGTTTTCCAGATCCTAATGATTGCAGGGGTGCGGTTCTCGGATTTGGGGTGGGCAACTTGGGATGAGAACTTACACCTGACCTTAATACAAACAATTTCTCAAGTAACTAATAAGACAAACTGTTGGGTATGCACCCATCTGCCACAGCATGGGAATAAGGGTGTATCGTTAATTGGGATTCCCTTGCCTGCAAACTTATCTTGGACTAATTTGTGGGAAAACACGTCTTGGGGTCGAAAATATTAAGCAGTTTTGGAACTAGAAGTGAGTAGCTTCATGCCGTTAGAATCCTATTATGTATGTGTACAAAGGTGTAACCCGCCTAAGGGTATAGGAAAACAGCATTGTATAAATACGGATACTACTTATGTGGGAAATCAGACATCTTGTAATTGAACAATTGATATTAGTACGACTAGCGGCTGGGCAAATTCAACCAGCTGGACGGTTCCAGAAGGAAAAGGGTGGTATTGGCTATGCAATGATACAGCCCGTAAGGTCTTGCCTGAGAATTGGAAGGGAACTTGCACTCTTGGAGCGGTAGTCCCCAATATGACAGTACATGATGTAGTGCCTCGAGGTTACTTGAGAAATCATATCCGGAGAATCAGATGAAAAATTAACAATCCATTGGTAGAGAGACACACCCCTTTTCATAGTTTTGTGCGATGGTTTATCCCATGGTTAGGAGTGAGTGAATTGGAAAAGGCAATAGTTAATATTTCTGCAATTATAGAGAGGTTAGAAAACAAAATTCTGGATGCTATAAAGGCTCAACAAGAAGAGATATCTAGTTTATCACAGGTAGTATTCCAAAATCGGATGGCCCTAGACTTGTTACTGGCCACTCAGGGGGGAGTCTGTACAGTAATAAACGCAAGTTGTTGTATGTATGTAGATCAGAGTGGAAGGATCTCTACCGACCTGGAAGAAATATGGAAGCAGACCAGGATCCTACATGAGATCAGTAAAGATGATCTTTCATGGAGTTTTAGTGAACTATGGAATAAGTTAACCTCCTGGTTGCCCAATTTCCAATGGTTGAAACAAGTATTCATTGCTCTAATCGTATTAGTAGTGTTAGGAATATTTGTGTGCATGTTGTTTAGATGCCTGCTTTGTTGTGTTACTGTAAATAAAGAAAGTATCTGATGCAAAAGAATTTGCATGGGAAAAGAAAAGGGGGGATTGATTAAGGAGGTATTGGGGAGGCAAGGACAATCCCCAGACAAGGACTGTATATCTCGAAACAAGACACTGGAACTCATGATAAGGAAGCGGCAGGCGGACAGAGAAACGAATGTAAGGACTATAACTCTCGAAACTGGACATTGGAATTCATTATAAAGATACAACAAACGGGAGAATTAGCAACAACCAGCTCTTGCAATTAAGAAACATGCCAATTCAGCAGATTCCTGACCAAAGGTGAAAAGTACACTGTGAGGAAGACTCGGGGTCTTCCTCCCAAAGACCCCTGCCCACGTCCCAAAGACCCCTGCCCACAATTCTTGGAAGGCTCTGCGCAGGCGCAAGGTGCCAAAAGGCTAATTAGCATGAGAAGCGAGGGAAGGCGGGGATAGGTAATGCATATGTATAGGTGCTTGTAGAATATTGATAGATTGATTGTATAAATTCAAGACTGCTTTCTGCTTTGGGTATGCACGATAGGTGGAGAGATCCCCCGTGCATCCAGCGCTGCAATAAAGAATATACCACTTAAAGGAATTTCGGCTTCGATCTTTGAATCAATTTGGCGACCCAGATGGGACAACCTCTCTGCCGGACTGCAGGACCTGCTGGGAACAGGACTCCCTAGGGTACCCCCGGGATTTCCTGGAGGGACTCCTCGACTCACCGGATCACTGCGGAGGCAGACAAGGACCCCATCATTGTAAGTGCGTATATTCTTTATTCTGGTTTGGTTTTCTGGTAGACCGGTCATCTGGAACTGTCTGTAAGTCAGAAGGTGATCTTCTGCGAGGCAGTGTTTGGTATATACTTTGTGGTTAGCACCATAAGTACATGTTTGGGGACCTTAAGGAAGGAGCTCGCTTTAAGGTCCATCTGGAATTGTGTTGTCTATTTTGGTTTTCTGACTCATGGAGTATGGTATTTAACTCTGGTTATTGTTACTGCGATTTTGGCTATTTTCCTGGTGGTAATAGTAGGTTCGTGGCATTGTTATAAGAAAGATATCGTTACGGTGTTACACAGTTCGGTTTTCTGACTTATCGCATGTGGAATTTGACTCTGACTATTGTTACTGTGATTTTGGCAATATTGCTGGTAATAGTAGTTTTGTGGCATCGCTACTGAAAGATATTGCGTGCCCGTATTTTTGTGAGTGATACGTTTTGTGATACGCTTTTGTAAGTAACATGTGTATTCTGAAAGTGTAAACTGGAAACTGGGGGGGGCAAACAAGCAGTGACATTTTAAAGAAAAGTGTGTTAGGATGTGTTTTAAGTCACTGGAAAGATATTGGAGGATCTGCCGGTGGAAGTGTGAACAGGAAAACATTGATAAAATATCGTAATCAGTGGTGGCCGCTTTATAAGCTGGAATGTGGAGAAAAGTGGCCCCTAAATGGAACTTTAAACTATAATATTTTGCTACAGTTAATGTTGTTTTTTGAGAAGCAGAACAGGAGGAAATGTTGTATACTGATGTTTCAGCATCTTGGTGGGAAAAGGTAGGGAATTAAGTTGGCCCCTGACTGAACCTTTGATGTTGGCATTAGAGAAGTACAGGCTGGAGAAAGATAAAGGAAGTGTTAAAAGGGTTGTTGAAAGTGTTAAAGGTGTTTGAAGTTGAATGAGCAGGGAAAGAGGATGTAGGAATGTTAATAGTTCTGCCTCTGCCCGAGGCAGAGATCTTACAATCATGGGTGTTAGCCCTTTAGGGCAAAGGGACCATGATCGGTCTGAGAGAGTTGTCACAGAAACAGAAAAGCAGTCAACTCTTAAAACAACCTGAGTTCATGTGCGAGCTCGGATTGCTGATGGGACCGTTCAGGGAACTGTGGACAATTGCATTCCCCTGACCGACCCCCACTAAGACCCGAATCATCCTGAAAATTATGAACGGTTAAGTAAATACTAAAACCTGGATGAATTGGGAATTGAGAATATGCTTTCAACAAGGTCTAAAAGAAAGCCCTATGGAATTTTTGGACCAACTCTGAAATGTAATGAAAATAAATAAATAAATAAATAAATAAATAAATAAATAAATAAATAAAACAAAACGGTTTGGACCTGGCTTTGGAGGACAAATTGACTAGCCTTTTCCTAGGGTAATCAACCCCTGATTTCAACAGGAATAACGGGGACCTGGGGAATCTACCCTAGCGGATCCTCCACTGGTTATAATGAAGCTAGGGGAGGAATGGAAGTGAAATTTCTTATTGCTATGGGGCAACGTATTCAGTTCTAAATCAAGCATTAATGCCTTCACAGAATTATTATGTTAGGGCAAAAGGTGTGTCGTGGTTTAATCCGGCCGGCAGCTAAACACCACGCAGCTGTTCGCTTACCCTCCCCCTCCCTCTCTGGGACGGGGGAGAGAAATGGAAAGTGAAGCCTGTGAGTTGAGATAAAGACAGTTTAATAAGACAAAATAATAATAATAATAATAATAATAATAATAATAATAATAATAATAATAATAATACAATGATGATAATAGTACCACTACTAATGATGTGTACAAACAAGTGATGCACAATGCAATTGCTTACCACCCGCTGACCGATGCCCAGCCTAACCCCGAGCAGTCCGGCCCCCTCCCCCTGGCTAGCCACCCCTATGTATTGTTTAGCCTGACGTCAGATGCTATGGAATACCCCTTTGGCTAGTTTGGGTCACCTGTCCTGGGTCTGTCCCCTCCCAGCTCTTACTGCACCCCCAGCCTGCCTGTTGGCAGGACAGAGCAAGAAGCTGAGATGTCCTTGGCTTGGTATAAGCATTGCTCTGCAACAATTGAAACATCGGGGTGTTATCAGCACTCTTCTCATCCTAAGCCAAAACATAGCATTCTCCCAGCTACTAGGAAGAAAATTAACTCTGTTCTAACTGAAACCAGGACAAGGTGTAACCAAAAAGGCTTATTTTTGTGAACCTTTGAAGTACAAGTTAGGGAAACAATGGGGCATACACAGATTTTTATCTATGCCTAGCTCCTCATGGGCACTCTTAGGTAGAGATTTATTAGAGCAAGTAGGAGCAGAAATTGTCTTTGAAAAAGGGAAAATGGAATTAAGAACAGGAGAAGAACAACTAATAAATGTGTTAAGCTTGGCACTAATACAAACTGAGCCTAAAAGTGAAATACCTTTAGAGATCACAGATCAAGTATGTCCAGGAGTTTGGGCTACCGAAGTCCCTGGAAGAGCTAAAAATGTGACCTTAATAATTATTAAATTAAAGCCAGGAGAGAAACCCGTTAAGGTTAAGTAATATCCTTTGAGGATAGAAGATAGGAAAGGAATTAAAGAGATAATTGATAAAGTTTTACAGTATGGATTATTGATTGAATGCGAATCAGAATACAATGCACCCATATTGCCAATTAAAAAGGCAGATGAAAAAGCTATAGGCTAGTTCAGGATTTGAGGGCCATAAATAAAATCACTGAGCATACACATCCAGTAGTGGCAAACCCTTATACTTTGCTGACTAAATTAAAGAATAGTCAAGTCTGGTTTACCGTACTGGATTTAAAAGATGCCTTCTTCTGCCTAGGCTTAGCCACAGAAAGCCAAAACCTATTCGCCTTTGAATGGGAAAATCCCGATTCAGGCAGAAAGACGCAGCTTACGTGGACATTACTACCTCAAGGATTCAAGAATAGCCCCACTATTTTTGGAAACCAATTAGCAAGGGAACTCGAAACATGGATACCTCCGGACACTGAAGGTGCTTTGTTACAATATGTAGTATGTAGATGATCTCTTAATAGCTACCGAGACTAAAGGGAGTTGTATTCAATGGACTATAAGTCGTCTTAATTTTCTGGGTTTAAATGGATATCAAGTCTCTTGACAGAAAGTCCAGCTGGCTCAACAAAGTGTGACCTATCTGGGATTTGACATTTCGGAAGGACAACGAGAACTAGGAACTGAACATAAGGAAGTCATTTGCCGGACTCCAGAACCTCAAATGGTAAAGGAGCTACAAAGCTTTTTAGGAATGACAGGTTGGTGTCGCCTTTGGATTTATAATTATGGACTATTGGTAAAGCCTCTATGTGAATTGATAAAGATTAACCAGTCAAAGTTAGTCTGGACTGGAGAAGCACAAAAAGTCTTTAAACAACTTAAACAAGAATTGATGATTTTGAAATATCAAGCAATATTGGTAGAACAGGACGACGTGGAAATTGTGATAATTCATATTGTGAATCTAGCCTCTTTTCTTAGTGATGCTCCGGCACAAGCTGTGATTCACGATTGTTTAGAAACTCTAGAGACTGTGTATTCCAGCCGACCAGACCTTAAGGAGGAGCCCATGGAAGACGCGGAAGAAACTTGGTTCCCGGATGGGAGCAGTTTTGTTACGCAAAGACAACGTAAAGCTGGATATGCTATAACAACTACTCAGCAGGTAATCGAGTCTAAGCCTTTACCCCCTGGAACATCAGCTCAAAAGGCGGAGATAGTTGCTCTCACGAGAGCATTGGAACTGGCAGCGGGAAAAAGGGTAAATATTTGGACAGATTCTAAATATACATTCGGCGTGGTACATGCTCATGGAGCAATTTGGAAAGAACATGGATTGCTGACCGCTCAGTGAAAACACAAAGTATGCTGAAGAAATTTTAAAATTGTTAGAGGCTGTAAAACAACCAGAAAAGGTAGCTATCATGCATTGTCAGGGACACCAAAAGGGGAACACCGATTTTGAAATTGGAAAATCGATTGGCAGAGGCTAAGCAGGCAGCTGAAATAACTGAGGTGAAGGCATTGTCTTTGATACCAGACGGTAAAATCCAAACTATATCCAAATTATACAAAAGAAGACTTAAAATTAATTGAAGATTTGAAAGGTAAAATGAAACCAGATGGATGAGTATATTTAAAAGATAACCACATAGTAATACCCTCTAGTTTGACATGGCCCATAGTTCTTACAGAACACAATAAAACACACTGGGGAGCTGGCACACTGCATAAGAGCCCGAGTCAGACATTAGTGGGACGATATGATAAAACAAGTAACTCAACAATGTAGCATTTGCTTACACAATAACCCCAATACCAAGGATAGAATAAAATTTGGAATAATCGGTAAAGGAAATTATTCGGGGCAACAGTGGCAAATTGATTTTTCAGAACTCCCTAGAAAAGGGGGGTATCATTATTTACTGGTTCTGACTGACACGTTTTCAGGAAGGCCTGAAGCCTTTCCCTGTCGAACAAACAAAGCAAGAGAAGTGGTTGAAGTCTTGTTAAATGAAATAATACCATGCTTTGGGATTCTAGTAGCAATGTCTTCTGATAGAGTTTCACATTTTTGCGCACAAGTGGTACAACAGGTAAGTAAGATTCTAAAGATAGATTGGCAACTGCATACTCCTTATAGACCACAGGCAAGTGGACAGGTAGAAAAAATGAACCATTTAATTAAACAATAAATAGCTAAAATTGGATAAGAAGCTAATTTGTCATGGCCTCAATCCCTCCCTTTAGCATTACTTGGAATTAGAGTTAAACCTAGAATAAAAAGAAATTTGAGTCCCTTCAAAATCTTATATGGAAGGCCATAGCAATTTCTATTTAGTGGAGAGGACCTAACGCAGTTAGGATCAGAATATTTATATGCTTATATAACTGAACTTCAGAAACAATTAAATAAAGTACATACATTTGTTTTAGGGACCAGGGCTAGAGGGTTGGATCAACCAATCCACCCCTTTAAGCTCGGGGATTATATATATATAAAGACTTTTTCAGGACAACCCGTGCAGGAAAAATGGAAGGAAAGTGGATGGGAGCATACCAAGTATTACTGACAACACACACCGCCATTAAGATTAAGAAGCAAGCAGCTTGGATCCACAATTCAAGGGTGAAGAAGGCCCCGGCGAGGATATGGACCACCACTCCAATTGGACCAACAAAATTACGGTTTTCCAGATCCTAATGATTGCAGGGGTGCGGTTCTCGGATTTGGGGTGGGCAACTTGGGATGAGAACTTACACCTGACCTTAATACAAACAATTTCTCAAGTAACTAATAAGACGAACTGTTGGGTATGCACCCATCTGCCACAGCATGGGAATAAGGGTGTATCGTTAATTGGGATTCCCTTGCCTGCAAACTTATCTTGGACTAATTTGTGGGAAAACACGTCTTGGGGTCGAAAATATTAAGCAGTTTTGGAACTAGAAGTGAGTAGCTTCATGCCGTTAGAATCCTATTATGTATGTGTACAAAGGTGTAACCCGCCTAAGGGTATAGGAAAACAGCATTGTATAAATACGGATAATATTTTTATGTGGGAAATCAGACATCTTGTAATTGAACAATTGATATTAGTACGACTAGCGGCTGGGCAAATTCAACCAGCTGGACGGTTCCAGAAGGAAAAGGGTGGTATTGGCTATGCAATGATACAGCCCGTAAGGTCTTGCCTGAGAATTGGAAGGGAACTTGCACTCTTGGAGCGGTAGTCCCCAATATGACAGTACATGATGTAGTGCCTCGAGGTTACTTGAGAAATCATATCCGGAGAATCAGATGAAAAATTAACAATCCATTGGTAGAGAGACACACCCCTTTTCATAGTTTTGTGCGATGGTTTATCCCATGGTTAGGAGTGAGTGAATTGGAAAAGGCAATAGTTAATATTTCTGCAATTATAGAGAAGTTAGAAAACAAAATTCTGGATGCTATAAAGGCTCAACAAGAAGAGATATCTAGTTTATCACAGGTAGTATTCCAAAATCGGATGGCCCTAGACTTGTTACTGGCCACTCAAGGGGGAGTCTGTACAGTAATAAACACAAGTTGTTGTATGTATGTAGATCAGAGTGGAAGGATCTCTACCGACCTGGAAGAAATATGGAAGCAGACCAGGATCCTACATGAGATCAGTAAAGATGATCTTTCATGGAGTTTTAGTGAACTATGGAATAAGTTAACCTCCTGGTTGCCCAATTTCCAATGGTTGAAACAAGTATTCATTGCTCTAATCGTATTAGTAGTGTTAGGAATATTTGTGTGCATGTTGTTTAGATGCCTGCTTTGTTGTGTTACTGTAAATAAAGAAAGTATCTGATGCAAAAGAATTTGCATGGGAAAAGAAAAGGGGGGATTGATTAAGGAGGTATTGGGGAGGCAAGGACAATCCCCAGACAAGGACTGTATATCTCGAAACAAGACACTGGAACTCATGATAAGGAAGCGGCAGGCGGACAGAGAAACGAATGTAAGGACTATAACTCTCGAAACTGGACATTGGAATTCATTATAAAGATACAACAAACGGGAGAATTGGCAACAACCAGCTCTTGCAATTAAGAAACATGCCAATTCAGCAGATTCCTGACCAAAGGTGAAAAGTACACTGTGAGGAAGACTCGGGGTCTTCCTCCCAAAGACCCCTGCCCACGTCCCAAAGACCCCTGCCCACAATTCTTGGAAGGCTCTGCGCAGGCGCAAGGTGCCAAAAGGCTAATTAGCATGAGAAGCGAGGGAAGGCGGGGATAGGTAATGCATATGTATAGGTGCTTGTAGAATATTGATAGATTGATTGTATAAATTCAAGACTGCTTTCTGCTTTGGGTATGCACGATAGGTGGAGAGATCCCCCGTGCATCCAGCGCTGCAATAAAGAATATACCACTTAAAGGAATTTCGGCTTCGATCTTTGAATCAATTTGGCGACCCAGATGGGACAACCTCTCTGCCAGACTGCAGGACCTGCTGGGAACAGGACTCCCTAGGGTACCCCCGGGATTTCCCAGAGGGACTCCTCGACTCACCGGATCACTGCGGAGGCAGACAAGGACCCCATCATTGTAAGTGAGTATATTCTTTATTCTGGTTTGGTTTTCTGGTAGACCGGTCATCTGGAACTGTCTGTAAGTCAGAAGGTGATCTTCTGCGAGGCAGTGTTTGGTATATACTTTGTGGTTAGCACCATAAGTACATGTTTGGGGACCTTAAGGAAGGAGCTCGCTTTAAGGTCCATCTGGAATTGTGTTGTCTATTTCGGTTTTCTGACTCATGGAGTATGGTATTTAACTCTGGTTATTGTTACTGCGATTTTGGCTATTTTCCTGGTGGTAATAGTAGGTTCGTGGCATTGTTATAAGAAAGATATCGTTACGGTGTTACACAGTTCGGTTTTCTGACTTATCGCATGTGGAATTTGACTCTGACTATTGTTACTGTGATTTTGGCAATATTGCTGGTAATAGTAGTTTTGTGGCATCGCTACTGAAAGATATTGCGTGCCCGTATTTTTGTGAGTGATACGTTTTGTGATACGCTTTTGTAAGTAACATGTGTATTCTGAAAGTGTAAACTGGAAACTGGGGGGGCAAACAAGCAGTGACATTTTAAAGAAAAGTGTGTTAGGATGTGTTTTAAGTCACTGGAAGGATATTGGAGGATCTGCCGGTGGAAGTGTGAACAGGAAAACATTGATAAAATATCGTAATCAGTGGTGGCCGCTTTATAAGCTGGAATGTGGAGAAAAGTGGCCCCTAAATGGAACTTTAAACTATAATATTTTGCTACAGTTAATGTTGTTTTTTGAGAAGCAGAACAGGAGGAAATGTTGTATACTGATGTTTCAGCATCTTGGTGGGAAAAGGTAGGGAATTAAGTTGGCCCCTGACTGAACCTTTGATGTTGGCATTAGAGAAGTACAGGCTGGAGAAAGATAAAGGAAGTGTTAAAAGGGTTGTTGAAAGTGTTAAAGGTGTTTGAAGTTGAATGAGCAGGGAAAGAGGATGTAGGAATGTTAATAGTTCTGCCTCTGCCCGAGGCAGAGATCTTACAATCATGGGTGTTAGCCCTTTAGGTCAAAGGGACCATGATCGGTCCGGTCCGAGAGAGTTGTCACAGAAACAGAAAAGCAGTCAACTCTTAAAACAACCTGAGTTCATGTGCGAGCTCGGATTGCTGATGGGACCGTTCAGGGAACTGTGGAAAATTGCATTCCCCTGACCGACCCCCACTAAGACCCGAATCATCCTGAAAATTATGAACGGTTAAGTAAATACTAAAACCTGGATGAATTGGGAATTGAGAATATGCTTCCAACAAGGTCTAAAAGAAAGCCCTATGGAATTTTTGGACCAACTCTGAAATGTAATGAAAATAAATAAATAAATAAATAAATAAATAAATAAATAAATAAATAAAACAAAACGGTTTGGACCTGGCTTTGGAGGACAAATTGACTAGCCTTTTCCTAGGGTAATCAACCCCTGATTTCAACAGGAATAACGGGGACCTGGGGAATCTACCCTAGCGGATCCTCCACTGGTTATAATGAAGCTAGGGGAGGAATGGAAGTGAAATTTCTTATTGCTATGGGGCAACGTATTCAGTTCTAAATCAAGCATTAATGCCTTCACAGAATTATTATGTTAGGGTAAAAGGTGTGTCGTGGTTTAACCCGGCCGGCAGCTAAACACCACGCAGCTGTTCGCTTACCCTCCCCCTCCCTCTCTGGGACGGGGGAGAGAAATGGAAAGTGAAGCCTGTGAGTTGAGATAAAGACAGTTTAATAAGACAAAATAATAATAATAATAATAATAATAATAATAATAATAATACAATGATGATAATAGTACCACTACTAATGATGTGTACAAACAAGTGATGCACAATGCAATTGCTTACCACCCGCTGACCGATGCCCAGCCTAACCCCGAGCAGTCCGGCCCCCTCCCCCTGGCTAGCCACCCCTATGTATTGTTTAGCCTGACGTCAGATGCTATGGAATACCCCTTTGGCTAGTTTGGGTCACCTGTCCTGGGTCTGTCCCCTCCCAGCTCTTACTGCACCCCCAGCCTGCCTGTTGGCAGGACAGAGCAAGAAGCTGAGATGTCCTTGGCTTGGTATAAGCATTGCTCTGCAACAATTGAAACATCGGGGTGTTATCAGCACTCTTCTCATCCTAAGCCAAAACATAGCATTCTCCCAGCTACTAGGAAGAAAATTAACTCTGTTCTAACTGAAACCAGGACAAGGTGTAACCGAAAAGGCTTATTTTTGTGAACCTTTGAAGTACAAGTTAGGGAAACAATGGGGCATACACAGATTTTTATCTATGCCTAGCTCCTCATGGGCACTCTTAGGTAGAGATTTATTAGAGCAAGTAGGAGCAGAAATTGTCTTTGAAAAAGGGAAAATGGAATTAAGAACAGGAGAAGAACAACTAATAAATGTGTTAAGCTTGGCACTAATACAAACTGAGCCTAAAAGTGAAATACCTTTAGAGATCACAGATCAAGTATGTCCAGGAGTTTGGGCTACCGAAGTCCCTGGAAGAGCTAAAAATGTGACCTTAATAATTATTAAATTAAAGCCAGGAGAGAAACCCGTTAAGGTTAAGTAATATCCTTTGAGGATAGAAGATAGGAAAGGAATTAAAGAGATAATTGATAAAGTTTTACAGTATGGATTATTGATTGAATGCGAATCAGAATACAATGCACCCATATTGCCAATTAAAAAGGCAGATGAAAAAGCTATAGGCTAGTTCAGGATTTGAGGGCCATAAATAAAATCACTGAGCATATACATCCAGTAGTGGCAAACCCTTATACTTTGCTGACTAAATTAAAGAATAGTCAAGTCTGGTTTACCGTACTGGATTTAAAAGATGCCTTCTTCTGCCTAGGCTTAGCCACAGAAAGCCAAAACCTATTCGCCTTTGAATGGGAAAATCCCGATTCAGGCAGAAAGACGCAGCTTACGTGGACATTACTACCTCAAGGATTCAAGAATAGCCCCACTATTTTTGGAAACCAATTAGCAAGGGAACTCGAAACATGGATACCTCCGGACACTGAAGGTGCTTTGTTACAATATGTAGTATGTAGATGATCTCTTAATAGCTACCGAGACTAAAGGGAGTTGTATTCAATGGACTATAAGTCGTCTTAATTTTCTGGGTTTAAATGGATATCAAGTCTCTTGACAGAAAGTCCAGCTGGCTCAACAAAGTGTGACCTATCTGGGATTTGACATTTCGGAAGGACAACGAGAACTAGGAACTGAACATAAGGAAGTCATTTGCCGGACTCCAGAACCTCAAATGGTAAAGGAGCTACAAAGCTTTTTAGGAATGACAGGTTGGTGTCGCCTTTGGATTTATAATTATGGACTATTGGTAAAGCCTCTATGTGAATTGATAAAGATTAACCAGTCAAAGTTAGTCTGGACTGGAGAAGCACAAAAAGTCTTTAAACAGCTTAAACAAGAATTGATGATTTTGAAATATCAAGCAATATTGGTAGAACAGGACGACGTGGAAATTGTGATAATTCATATTGTGAATCTAGCCTCTTTTCTTAGTGATGCTCCGGCACAAGCTGTGATTCACGATTGTTTAGAAACTCTAGAGACTGTGTATTCCAGCCGACCAGACCTTAAGGAGGAGCCCATGGAAGACGCGGAAGAAACTTGGTTCCCGGATGGGAGCAGTTTTGTTACGCAAAGACAACGTAAAGCTGGATATGCTATAACAACTACTCAGCAGGTAATCGAGTCTAAGCCTTTACCCCCTGGAACATCAGCTCAAAAGGCGGAGATAGTTGCTCTCACGAGAGCATTGGAACTGGCAGCGGGAAAAAGGGTAAATATTTGGACAGATTCTAAATATACATTCGGCGTGGTACATGCTCATGGAGCAATTTGGAAAGAACATGGATTGCTGACCGCTCAGTGAAAACACAAAGTATGCTGAAGAAATTTTAAAATTGTTAGAGGCTGTAAAACAACCAGAAAAGGTAGCTATCATGCATTGTCAGGGACACCAAAAGGGGAACACCGATTTTGAAATTGGAAAATCGATTGGCAGAGGCTAAGCAGGCAGCTGAAATAACTGAGGTGAAGGCATTGTCTTTGATACCAGACGGTAAAATCCAAACTATATCCAAATTATACAAAAGAAGACTTAAAATTAATTGAAGATTTGAAAGGTAAAATGAAACCAGATGGATGAGTATATTTAAAAGATAACCACATAGTAATACCCTCTAGTTTGACATGGCCCATAGTTCTTACAGAACACAATAAAACGCACTGGGGAGCTGGCACACTGCATAAGAGCCCGAGTCAGACATTAGTGGGACGATATGATAAAACAAGTAACTCAACAATGTAGCATTTGCTTACACAATAACCCCAATACCAAGGATAGAATAAAATTTGGAATAATCGGTAAAGGAAATTATTCGGGGCAACAGTGGCAAATTAATTTTTCAGAACTCCCTAGAAAAGGGGGGTATCATTATTTACTGGTTCTGACTGACACGTTTTCAGGAAGGCCTGAAGCCTTTCCCTGTCGAACAAACAAAGCAAGAGAAGTGGTTAAAGTCTTGTTAAATGAAATAATACCATGCTTTGGGATTCTAGTAGCAATGTCTTCTGATAGAGGTTCACATTTTTGTGCACAAGTGGTACAACAGGTAAGTAAGATTCTAAAGATAGATTGGCAACTGCATACTCCTTATAGACCACAGGCAAGTGGACAGGTAGAAAAAATGAACCATTTAATTAAACAATAAATAGCTAAAATTGGATAAGAAGCTAATTTGTCATGGCCTCAATCCCTCCCTTTAGCATTACTTGGAATTAGAGTTAAACCTAGAATAAAAGGAAATTTGAGTCCCTTCAAAATCTTATATGGAAGGCCATAGCAATTTCTATTTAGTGGAGAGGACCTAACGCAGTTAGGATCAGAATATTTATATGCTTATATAACTGAACTTCAGAAACAATTAAATAAAGTACATACATTTGTTTTAGGGACCAGGGCTAGAGGGTTGGATCAACCAATCCACCCCTTTAAGCTCGGGGATTATATATATATAAAGACTTTTTCAGGACAACCCGTGCAGGAAAAATGGAAGGAAAGTGGATGGGACCACACCAAGTATTACTGACAACACACACCGCCATTAAGATTAAGAAGCAAGCAGCTTGGATCCACAATTCAAGGGTGAAGAAGGCCCCGGCGAGGATATGGACCACCACTCCAACTGGACCAACAAAATTACGGTTTTCCAGATCCTAATGATTGCAGGGGTGCGGTTCTCGGATTTGGGGTGGGCAACTTGGGATGAGAACTTACACCTGACCTTAATACAAACAATTTCTCAAGTAACTAATAAGACAAACTGTTGGGTATGCACCCATCTGCCACAGCATGGGAATAAGGGTGTATCGTTAATTGGGATTCCCTTGCCTGCAAACTTATCTTGGACTAATTTGTGGGAAAACACGTCTTGGGGTCGAAAATATTAAGCAGTTTTGGAACTAGAAGTGAGTAGCTTCATGCCGTTAGAATCCTATTATGTATGTGTACAAAGGTGTAACCCGCCTAAGGGTATAGGAAAACAGCATTGTATAAATACGGATACTACTTATGTGGGAAATCAGACATCTTGTAATTGAACAATTGATATTAGTACGACTAGCGGCTGGGCAAATTCAACCAGCTGGACGGTTCCAGAAGGAAAAGGGTGGTATTGGCTATGCAATGATACAGCCCGTAAGGTCTTGCCTGAGAATTGGAAGGGAACTTGCACTCTTGGAGCGGTAGTCCCCAATATGACAGTACATGATGTAGTGCCTCGAGGTTACTTGAGAAATCATATCCGGAGAATCAGATGAAAAATTAACAATCCATTGGTAGAGAGACACACCCCTTTTCATAGTTTTGTGCGATGGTTTATCCCATGGTTAGGAGTGAGTGAATTGGAAAAGGCAATAGTTAATATTTCTGCAATTATAGAGAAGTTAGAAAACAAAATTCTGGATGCTATAAAGGCTCAACAAGAAGAGATATCTAGTTTATCACAGGTAGTATTCCAAAATCGGATGGCCCTAGACTTGTTACTGGCCACTCAAGGGGGAGTCTGTACAGTAATAAACACAAGTTGTTGTATGTATGTAGATCAGAGTGGAAGGATCTCTACCGACCTGGAAGAAATATGGAAGCAGACCAGGATCCTACATGAGATCAGTAAAGATGATCTTTCATGGAGTTTTAGTGAACTATGGAATAAGTTAACCTCCTGGTTGCCCAATTTCCAATGGTTGAAACAAGTATTCATTGCTCTAATCGTATTAGTAGTGTTAGGAATATTTGTGTGCATGTTGTTTAGATGCCTGCTTTGTTGTGTTACTGTAAATAAAGAAAGTATCTGATGCAAAAGAATTTGCATGGGAAAAGAAAAGGGGGGATTGATTAAGGAGGTATTGGGGAGGCAAGGACAATCCCCAGACAAGGACTGTATATCTCGAAACAAGACACTGGAACTCATGATAAGGAAGCGGCAGGCGGACAGAGAAACGAATGTAAGGACTATAACTCTCGAAACTGGACATTGGAATTCATTATAAAGATACAACAAACGGGAGAATTAGCAACAACCAGCTCTTGCAATTAAGAAACATGCCAATTCAGCAGATTCCTGACCAAAGGTGAAAAGTACACTGTGAGGAAGACTCGGGGTCTTCCTCCCAAAGACCCCTGCCCACGTCCCAAAGACCCCTGCCCACAATTCTTGGAAGGCTCTGCGCAGGCGCAAGGTGCCAAAAGGCTAATTAGCATGAGAAGCGAGGGAAGGCGGGGATAGGTAATGCATATGTATAGGTGCTTGTAGAATATTGATAGATTGATTGTATAAATTCAAGACTGCTTTCTGCTTTGGGTATGCACGATAGGTGGAGAGATCCCCCGTGCATCCAGCGCTACAATAAAGAATATACCACTTAAAGGAATTTCGGCTTCGATCTTTGAATCAATTTGGCGACCCAGATGGGACAACCTCTCTGCCGGACTGCAGGACCTGCTGGGAACAGGACTCCCTAGGGTACCCCCGGGATTTCCCGGAGGGACTCCTCGACTCACCGGATCACTGCGGAGGCAGACAAGGACCCCATCATTGTAAGTGAGTATATTCTTTATTCTGGTTTGGTTTTCTGGTAGACCGGTCATCTGGAACTGTCTGTAAGTCAGAAGGTGATCTTCTGCGAGGCAGTGTTTGGTATATACTTTGTGGTTAGCACCATAAGTACATGTTTGGGGACCTTAAGGAAGGAGCTCGCTTTAAGGTCCATCTGGAATTGTGTTGTCTATTTCGGTTTTCTGACTCATGGAGTATGGTATTTAACTCTGGTTATTGTTACTGCGATTTTGGCTATTTTCCTGGTGGTAATAGTAGGTTCGTGGCATTGTTATAAGAAAGATATCGTTACGGTGTTACACAGTTCGGTTTTCTGACTTATCGCATGTGGAATTTGACTCTGACTATTGTTACTGTGATTTTGGCAATATTGCTGGTAATAGTAGTTTTGTGGCATCGCTACTGAAAGATATTGCGTGCCCGTATTTTTGTGAGTGATACGTTTTGTGATACGCTTTTGTAAGTAACATGTGTATTCTGAAAGTGTAAACTGGAAACTGGGGGGGCAAACAAGCAGTGACATTTTAAAGAAAAGTGTGTTAGGATGTGTTTTAAGTCACTGGAAGGATATTGGAGGATCTGCCGGTGGAAGTGTGAACAGGAAAACATTGATAAAATATCGTAATCAGTGGTGGCCGCTTTATAAGCTGGAATGTGGAGAAAAGTGGCCCCTAAATGGAACTTTAAACTATAATATTTTGCTACAGTTAATGTTGTTTTTTGAGAAGCAGAACAGGAGGAAATGTTGTATACTGATGTTTCAGCATCTTGGTGGGAAAAGGTAGGGAATTAAGTTGGCCCCTGACTGAACCTTTGATGTTGGCATTAGAGAAGTACAGGCTGGAGAAAGATAAAGGAAGTGTTAAAAGGGTTGTTGAAAGTGTTAAAGATGTTTGAAGTTGAATGAGCAGGGAAAGAGGATGTAGGAATGTTAATAGTTCTGCCTCTGCCCGAGGCAGAGATCTTACAATCATGGGTGTTAGCCCTTTAGGGCAAAGGGACCATGATCGGTCTGAGAGTGTTGTCACAGAAACAGAAAAGCAGTCAACTCTTAAAACAACCTGAGTTCATGTGCGAGCTCGGATTGCTGATGGGACCGTTCAGGGAACTGTGGAAAATTGCATTCCCCTGACCGACCCCCACTAAGACCTGAATCATCCTGAAAATTATGAACGGTTAAGTAAATACTAAAACCTGGATGAATTGGGAATTGAGAATATGCTTCCAACAAGGTCTAAAAGAAAGCCCTATGGAATTTTTGGACCAACTCTGAAATGTAATGAAAATAAATAAATAAATAAATAAATAAATAAATAAAACAAAACGGTTTGGACCTGGCTTTGGAGGACAAATTGACTAGCCTTTTCCTAGGGTAATCAACCCCTGATTTCAACAGGAATAACGGGGACCTGGGGAATCTACCCTAGCGGATCCTCCACTGGTTATAATGAAGCTAGGGGAGGAATGGAAGTGAAATTTCTTATTGCTATGGGGCAACGTATTCAGTTCTAAATCAAGCATTAATGCCTTCACAGAATTATTATGTTAGGGTAAAAGGTGTGTCGTGGTTTAACCCGGCCGGCAGCTAAACACCACGCAGCTGTTCGCTCCCCCTCCCCCTCCCTCTCTGGGACGGGGGAGAGAAATGGAAAGTGAAGCCTGTGAGTTGAGATAAAGACAGTTTAATAAGACAAAATAATAATAATAATAATAATAATAATAATAATAATAATAATAATAATAATAATAATAATACAATGATGATAATAGTACCACTACTAATGATGTGTACAAACAAGTGATGCACAATGCAATTGCTTACCACCCGCTGACCGATGCCCAGCCTAACCCCGAGCAGTCCGGCCCCCTCCCCCTGGCTAGCCACCCCTATGTATTGTTTAGCCTGACGTCAGATGCTATGGAATACCCCTTTGGCTAGTTTGGGTCACCTGTCCTGGGTCTGTCCCCTCCCAGCTCTTACTGCACCCCCAGCCTGCCTGTTGGCAGGACAGAGCAAGAAGCTGAGATGTCCTTGGCTTGGTATAAGCATTGCTCTGCAACAATTGAAACATCGGGGTGTTATCAGCACTCTTCTCATCCTAAGCCAAAACATAGCATTCTCCCAGCTACTAGGAAGAAAATTAACTCTGTTCTAACTGAAACCAGGACAAGGTGTAACCAAAAAGGCTTATTTTTGTGAACCTTTGAAGTACAAGTTAGGGAAACAATGGGGCATACACAGATTTTTATCTATGCCTAGCTCCTCATGGGCACTCTTAGGTAGAGATTTATTAGAGCAAGTAGGAGCAGAAATTGTCTTTGAAAAAGGGAAAATGGAATTAAGAACAGGAGAAGAACAACTAATAAATGTGTTAAGCTTGGCACTAATACAAACTGAGCCTAAAAGTGAAATACCTTTAGAGATCACAGATCAAGTATGTCCAGGAGTTTGGGCTACCGAAGTCCCTGGAAGAGCTAAAAATGTGACCTTAATAATTATTAAATTAAAGCCAGGAGAGAAACCCGTTAAGGTTAAGTAATATCCTTTGAGGATAGAAGATAGGAAAGGAATTAAAGAGATAATTGATAAAGTTTTACAGTATGGATTATTGATTGAATGCGAATCAGAATACAATGCACCCATATTGCCAATTAAAAAGGCAGATGAAAAAGCTATAGGCTAGTTCAGGATTTGAGGGCCATAAATAAAATCACTGAGCATATACATCCAGTAGTGGCAAACCCTTATACTTTGCTGACTAAATTAAAGAATAGTCAAGTCTGGTTTACCGTACTGGATTTAAAAGATGCCTTCTTCTGCCTAGGCTTAGCCACAGAAAGCCAAAACCTATTCGCCTTTGAATGGGAAAATCCCGATTCAGGCAGAAAGACGCAGCTTACGTGGACATTACTACCTCAAGGATTCAAGAATAGCCCCACTATTTTTGGAAACCAATTAGCAAGGGAACTCGAAACATGGATACCTCCGGACACTGAAGGTGCTTTGTTACAATATGTAGTATGTAGATGATCTCTTAATAGCTACCGAGACTAAAGGGAGTTGTATTCAATGGACTATAAGTCGTCTTAATTTTCTGGGTTTAAATGGATATCAAGTCTCTTGACAGAAAGTCCAGCTGGCTCAACAAAGTGTGACCTATCTGGGATTTGACATTTCGGAAGGACAACGAGAACTAGGAACTGAACATAAGGAAGTCATTTGCCGGACTCCAGAACCTCAAATGGTAAAGGAGCTACAAAGCTTTTTAGGAATGACAGGTTGGTGTCGCCTTTGGATTTATAATTATGGACTATTGGTAAAGCCTCTATGTGAATTGATAAAGATTAACCAGTCAAAGTTAGTCTGGACTGGAGAAGCACAAAAAGTCTTTAAACAGCTTAAACAAGAATTGATGATTTTGAAATATCAAGCAATATTGGTAGAACAGGACGACGTGGAAATTGTGATAATTCATATTGTGAATCTAGCCTCTTTTCTTAGTGATGCTCCGGCACAAGCTGTGATTCACGATTGTTTAGAAACTCTAGAGACTGTGTATTCCAGCCGACCAGACCTTAAGGAGGAGCCCATGGAAGACGCGGAAGAAACTTGGTTCACGGATGGGAGCAGTTTTGTTACGCAAAGACAACGTAAAGCTGGATATGCTATAACAACTACTCAGCAGGTAATCGAGTCTAAGCCTTTACCCCCTGGAACATCAGCTCAAAAGGCGGAGATAGTTGCTCTCACGAGAGCATTGGAACTGGCAGCGGGAAAAAGGGTAAATATTTGGACAGATTCTAAATATACATTCGGCGTGGTACATGCTCATGGAGCAATTTGGAAAGAACATGGATTGCTGACCGCTCAGTGAAAACACAAAGTATGCTGAAGAAATTTTAAAATTGTTAGAGGCTGTAAAACAACCAGAAAAGGTAGCTATCATGCATTGTCAGGGACACCAAAAGGGGAACACCGATTTTGAAATTGGAAAATCGATTGGCAGAGGCTAAGCAGGCAGCTGAAATAACTGAGGTGAAGGCATTGTCTTTGATACCAGACGGTAAAATCCAAACTATATCCAAATTATACAAAAGAAGACTTAAAATTAATTGAAGATTTGAAAGGTAAAATGAAACCAGATGGATGAGTATATTTAAAAGATAACCACATAGTAATACCCTCTAGTTTGACATGGCCCATAGTTCTTACAGAACACAATAAAACGCACTGGGGAGCTGGCACACTGCATAAGAGCCCGAGTCAGACATTAGTGGGACGATATGATAAAACAAGTAACTCAACAATGTAGCATTTGCTTACACAATAACCCCAATACCAAGGATAGAATAAAATTTGGAATAATCGGTAAAGGAAATTATTCGGGGCAACAGTGGCAAATTAATTTTTCAGAACTCCCTAGAAAAGGGGGGTATCATTATTTACTGGTTCTGACTGACACGTTTTCAGGAAGGCCTGAAGCCTTTCCCTGTCGAACAAACAAAGCAAGAGAAGTGGTTAAAGTCTTGTTAAATGAAATAATACCATGCTTTGGGATTCTAGTAGCAATGTCTTCTGATAGAGGTTCACATTTTTGTGCACAAGTGGTACAACAGGTAAGTAAGATTCTAAAGATAGATTGGCAACTGCATACTCCTTATAGACCACAGGCAAGTGGACAGGTAGAAAAAATGAACCATTTAATTAAACAATAAATAGCTAAAATTGGATAAGAAGCTAATTTGTCATGGCCTCAATCCCTCCCTTTAGCATTACTTGGAATTAGAGTTAAACCTAGAATAAAAGGAAATTTGAGTCCCTTCAAAATCTTATATGGAAGGCCATAGCAATTTCTATTTAGTGGAGAGGACCTAACGCAGTTAGGATCAGAATATTTATATGCTTATATAACTGAACTTCAGAAACAATTAAATAAAGTACATACATTTGTTTTAGGGACCAGGGCTAGAGGGTTGGATCAACCAATCCACCCCTTTAAGCTCGGGGATTATATATATATAAAGACTTTTTCAGGACAACCCGTGCAGGAAAAATGGAAGGAAAGTGGATGGGACCACACCAAGTATTACTGACAACACACACCGCCATTAAGATTAAGAAGCAAGCAGCTTGGATCCACAATTCAAGGGTGAAGAAGGCCCCGGCGAGGATATGGACCACCACTCCAACTGGACCAACAAAATTACGGTTTTCCAGATCCTAATGATTGCAGGGGTGCGGTTCTCGGATTTGGGGTGGGCAACTTGGGATGAGAACTTACACCTGACCTTAATACAAACAATTTCTCAAGTAACTAATAAGACAAACTGTTGGGTATGCACCCATCTGCCACAGCATGGGAATAAGGGTGTATCGTTAATTGGGATTCCCTTGCCTGCAAACTTATCTTGGACTAATTTGTGGGAAAACACGTCTTGGGGTCGAAAATATTAAGCAGTTTTGGAACTAGAAGTGAGTAGCTTCATGCCGTTAGAATCCTATTATGTATGTGTACAAAGGTGTAACCCGCCTAAGGGTATAGGAAAACAGCATTGTATAAATACGGATACTACTTATGTGGGAAATCAGACATCTTGTAATTGAACAATTGATATTAGTACGACTAGCGGCTGGGCAAATTCAACCAGCTGGACGGTTCCAGAAGGAAAAGGGTGGTATTGGCTATGCAATGATACAGCCCGTAAGGTCTTGCCTGAGAATTGGAAGGGAACTTGCACTCTTGGAGCGGTAGTCCCCAATATGACAGTACATGATGTAGTGCCTCGAGGTTACTTGAGAAATCATATCCGGAGAATCAGATGAAAAATTAACAATCCATTGGTAGAGAGACACACCCCTTTTCATAGTTTTGTGCGATGGTTTATCCCATGGTTAGGAGTGAGTGAATTGGAAAAGGCAATAGTTAATATTTCTGCAATTATAGAGAAGTTAGAAAACAAAATTCTGGATGCTATAAAGGCTCAACAAGAAGAGATATCTAGTTTATCACAGGTAGTATTCCAAAATCGGATGGCCCTAGACTTGTTACTGGCCACTCAAGGGGGAGTCTGTACAGTAATAAACACAAGTTGTTGTATGTATGTAGATCAGAGTGGAAGGATCTCTACCGACCTGGAAGAAATATGGAAGCAGACCAGGATCCTACATGAGATCAGTAAAGATGATCTTTCATGGAGTTTTAGTGAACTATGGAATAAGTTAACCTCCTGGTTGCCCAATTTCCAATGGTTGAAACAAGTATTCATTGCTCTAATCGTATTAGTAGTGTTAGGAATATTTGTGTGCATGTTGTTTAGATGCCTGCTTTGTTGTGTTACTGTAAATAAAGAAAGTATCTGATGCAAAAGAATTTGCATGGGAAAAGAAAAGGGGGGATTGATTAAGGAGGTATTGGGGAGGCAAGGACAATCCCCAGACAAGGACTGTATATCTCGAAACAAGACACTGGAACTCATGATAAGGAAGCGGCAGGCGGACAGAGAAACGAATGTAAGGACTATAACTCTCGAAACTGGACATTGGAATTCATTATAAAGATACAACAAACGGGAGAATTAGCAACAACCAGCTCTTGCAATTAAGAAACATGCCAATTCAGCAGATTCCTGACCAAAGGTGAAAAGTACACTGTGAGGAAGACTCGGGGTCTTCCTCCCAAAGACCCCTGCCCACGTCCCAAAGACCCCTGCCCACAATTCTTGGAAGGCTCTGCGCAGGCGCAAGGTGCCAAAAGGCTAATTAGCATGAGAAGCGAGGGAAGGCGGGGATAGGTAATGCATATGTATAGGTGCTTGTAGAATATTGATAGATTGATTGTATAAATTCAAGACTGCTTTCTGCTTTGGGTATGCACGATAGGTGGAGAGATCCCCCGTGCATCCAGCGCTGCAATAAAGAATATACCACTTAAAGGAATTTCGGCTTCGATCTTTGAATCAATTTGGCGACCCAGATGGGACAACATCTCTGCCGGACTGCAGGACCTGCTGGGAACAGGACTCCCTAGGGTACCCCCGGGATTTCCCGGAGGGACTCCTCGACTCACCGGATCACTGCGGAGGCAGACAAGGACCCCATCATTGTAAGTGAGTATATTCTTTATTCTGGTTTGGTTTTCTGGTAGACCGGTCATCTGGAACTGTCTGTAAGTCAGAAGGTGATCTTCTGCGAGGCAGTGTTTGGTATATACTTTGTGGTTAGCACCATAAGTACATGTTTGGGGACCTTAAGGAAGGAGCTCGCTTTAAGGTCCATCTGGAATTGTGTTGTCTATTTCGGTTTTCTGACTCATGGAGTATGGTATTTAACTCTGGTTATTGTTACTGCGATTTTGGCTATTTTCCTGGTGGTAATAGTAGGTTCGTGGCATTGTTATAAGAAAGATATCGTTACGGTGTTACACAGTTCGGTTTTCTGACTTATCGCATGTGGAATTTGACTCTGACTATTGTTACTGTGATTTTGGCAATATTGCTGGTAATAGTAGTTTTGTGGCATCGCTACTGAAAGATATTGCGTGCCCGTATTTTTGTGAGTGATACGTTTTGTGATACGCTTTTGTAAGTAACATGTGTATTCTGAAAGTGTAAACTGGAAACTGGGGGGGCAAACAAGCAGTGACATTTTAAAGAAAAGTGTGTTAGGATGTGTTTTAAGTCACTGGAAGGATATTGGAGGATCTGCCGGTGGAAGTGTGAACAGGAAAACATTGATAAAATATCGTAATCAGTGGTGGCCGCTTTATAAGCTGGAATGTGGAGAAAAGTGGCCCCTAAATGGAACTTTAAACTATAATATTTTGCTACAGTTAATGTTGTTTTTTGAGAAGCAGAACAGGAGGAAATGTTGTATACTGATGTTTCAGCATCTTGGTGGGAAAAGGTAGGGAATTAAGTTGGCCCCTGACTGAACCTTTGATGTTGGCATTAGAGAAGTACAGGCTGGAGAAAGATAAAGGAAGTGTTAAAAGGGTTGTTGAAAGTGTTAAAGGTGTTTGAAGTTGAATGAGCAGGGAAAGAGGATGTAGGAATGTTAATAGTTCTGCCTCTGCCCGAGGCAGAGATCTTACAATCATGGGTGTTAGCCCTTTAGGTCAAAGGGACCATGATCGGTCCGGTCCGAGAGAGTTGTCACAGAAACAGAAAAGCAGTCAACTCTTAAAACAACCTGAGTTCATGTGCGAGCTCGGATTGCTGATGGGACCGTTCAGGGAACTGTGGAAAATTGCATTCCCCTGACCGACCCCCACTAAGACCCGAATCATCCTGAAAATTATGAACGGTTAAGTAAATACTAAAACCTGGATGAATTGGGAATTGAGAATATGCTTCCAACAAGGTCTAAAAGAAAGCCCTATGGAATTTTTGGACCAACTCTGAAATGTAATGAAAATAAATAAATAAATAAATAAATAAATAAATAAATAAATAAATAAAACAAAACGGTTTGGACCTGGCTTTGGAGGACAAATTGACTAGCCTTTTCCTAGGGTAATCAACCCCTGATTTCAACAGGAATAACGGGGACCTGGGGAATCTACCCTAGCGGATCCTCCACTGGTTATAATGAAGCTAGGGGAGGAATGGAAGTGAAATTTCTTATTGCTATGGGGCAACGTATTCAGTTCTAAATCAAGCATTAATGCCTTCACAGAATTATTATGTTAGGGTAAAAGGTGTGTCGTGGTTTAACCCGGCCGGCAGCTAAACACCACGCAGCTGTTCGCTCCCCCTCCCCCTCCCTCTCTGGGACGGGGGAGAGAAATGGAAAGTGAAGCCTGTGAGTTGAGATAAAGACAGTTTAATAAGACAAAATAATAATAATAATAATAATAATAATAATAATAATAATAATAATAATAATAATAATAATAATAATAATAATAATACAATGATGATAATAGTACCACTACTAATGATGTGTACAAACAAGTGATGCACAATGCAATTGCTTACCACCCGCTGACCGATGCCCAGCCTAACCCCGAGCAGTCCGGCCCCCTCCCCCTGGCTAGCCACCCCTATGTATTGTTTAGCCTGACGTCAGATGCTATGGAATACCCCTTTGGCTAGTTTGGGTCACCTGTCCTGGGTCTGTCCCCTCCCAGCTCTTACTGCACCCCCAGCCTGCCTGTTGGCAGGACAGAGCAAGAAGCTGAGATGTCCTTGGCTTGGTATAAGCATTGCTCTGCAACAATTGAAACATCGGGGTGTTATCAGCACTCTTCTCATCCTAAGCCAAAACATAGCATTCTCCCAGCTACTAGGAAGAAAATTAACTCTGTTCTAACTGAAACCAGGACAAGGTGTAACCAAAAAGGCTTATTTTTGTGAACCTTTGAAGTACAAGTTAGGGAAACAATGGGGCATACACAGATTTTTATCTATGCCTAGCTCCTCATGGGCACTCTTAGGTAGAGATTTATTAGAGCAAGTAGGAGCAGAAATTGTCTTTGAAAAAGGGAAAATGGAATTAAGAACAGGAGAAGAACAACTAATAAATGTGTTAAGCTTGGCACTAATACAAACTGAGCCTAAAAGTGAAATACCTTTAGAGATCACAGATCAAGTATGTCCAGGAGTTTGGGCTACCGAAGTCCCTGGAAGAGCTAAAAATGTGACCTTAATAATTATTAAATTAAAGCCAGGAGAGAAACCCGTTAAGGTTAAGTAATATCCTTTGAGGATAGAAGATAGGAAAGGAATTAAAGAGATAATTGATAAAGTTTTACAGTATGGATTATTGATTGAATGCGAATCAGAATACAATGCACCCATATTGCCAATTAAAAAGGCAGATGAAAAAGCTATAGGCTAGTTCAGGATTTGAGGGCCATAAATAAAATCACTGAGCATATACATCCAGTAGTGGCAAACCCTTATACTTTGCTGACTAAATTAAAGAATAGTCAAGTCTGGTTTACCGTACTGGATTTAAAAGATGCCTTCTTCTGCCTAGGCTTAGCCACAGAAAGCCAAAACCTATTCGCCTTTGAATGGGAAAATCCCGATTCAGGCAGAAAGACGCAGCTTACGTGGACATTACTACCTCAAGGATTCAAGAATAGCCCCACTATTTTTGGAAACCAATTAGCAAGGGAACTCGAAACATGGATACCTCCGGACACTGAAGGTGCTTTGTTACAATATGTAGTATGTAGATGATCTCTTAATAGCTACCGAGACTAAAGGGAGTTGTATTCAATGGACTATAAGTCGTCTTAATTTTCTGGGTTTAAATGGATATCAAGTCTCTTGACAGAAAGTCCAGCTGGCTCAACAAAGTGTGACCTATCTGGGATTTGACATTTCGGAAGGACAACGAGAACTAGGAACTGAACATAAGGAAGTCATTTGCCGGACTCCAGAACCTCAAATGGTAAAGGAGCTACAAAGCTTTTTAGGAATGACAGGTTGGTGTCGCCTTTGGATTTATAATTATGGACTATTGGTAAAGCCTCTATGTGAATTGATAAAGATTAACCAGTCAAAGTTAGTCTGGACTGGAGAAGCACAAAAAGTCTTTAAACAGCTTAAACAAGAATTGATGATTTTGAAATATCAAGCAATATTGGTAGAACAGGACGACGTGGAAATTGTGATAATTCATATTGTGAATCTAGCCTCTTTTCTTAGTGATGCTCCGGCACAAGCTGTGATTCACGATTGTTTAGAAACTCTAGAGACTGTGTATTCCAGCCGACCAGACCTTAAGGAGGAGCCCATGGAAGACGCGGAAGAAACTTGGTTCACGGATGGGAGCAGTTTTGTTACGCAAAGACAACGTAAAGCTGGATATGCTATAACAACTACTCAGCAGGTAATCGAGTCTAAGCCTTTACCCCCTGGAACATCAGCTCAAAAGGCGGAGATAGTTGCTCTCACGAGAGCATTGGAACTGGCAGCGGGAAAAAGGGTAAATATTTGGACAGATTCTAAATATACTTTTGGCGTGGTACATGCTCATGGAGCAATTTGGAAAGAACATGGATTGCTGACCGCTCAGTGAAAACACAAAGTATGCTGAAGAAATTTTAAAATTGTTAGAGGCTGTAAAACAACCAGAAAAGGTAGCTATCATGCATTGTCAGGGACACCAAAAGGGGAACACCGATTTTGAAATTGGAAAATCGATTGGCAGAGGCTAAGCAGGCAGCTGAAATAACTGAGGTGAAGGCATTGTCTTTGATACCAGACGGTAAAATCCAAACTATATCCAAATTATACAAAAGAAGACTTAAAATTAAGTTTTGAAGATTTGAAAGGTAAAATGAAACCAGATGGATGAGTATATTTAAAAGATAACCACATAGTAATACCCTCTAGTTTGACATGGCCCATAGTTCTTACAGAACACAATAAAACGCACTGGGGAGCTGGCACACTGCATAAGAGCCCGAGTCAGACATTAGTGGGACGATATGATAAAACAAGTAACTCAACAATGTAGCATTTGCTTACACAATAACCCCAATACCAAGGATAGAATAAAATTTGGAATAATCGGTAAAGGAAATTATTCGGGGCAACAGTGGCAAATTGATTTTTCAGAACTCCCTAGAAAAGGGGGGTATCATTATTTACTGGTTCTGACTGACACGTTTTCAGGAAGGCCTGAAGCCTTTCCCTGTCGAACAAACAAAGCAAGAGAAGTGGTTAAAGTCTTGTTAAATGAAATAATACCATGCTTTGGGATTCTAGTAGCAATGTCTTCTGATAGAGGTTCACATTTTTGTGCACAAGTGGTACAACAGGTAAGTAAGATTCTAAAGATAGATTGGCAACTGCATACTCCTTATAGACCACAGGCAAGTGGACAGGTAGAAAAAATGAACCATTTAATTGAACAATAAATAGCTAAAATTGGATAAGAAGCTAATTTGTCATGGCCTCAATCCTTCCCTTTAGCATTACTTGGAATTAGAGTTAAACCTAGAATAAAAGGAAATTTGAGTCCCTTCAAAATCTTATATGGAAGGCCATAGCAATTTCTATTTAGTGGAGAGGACCTAACGCAGTTAGGATCAGAATATTTATATGCTTATATAACTGAACTTCAGAAACAATTAAATAAAGTACATACATTTGTTTTAGGGACCAGGGCTAGAGGGTTGGATCAACCAATCCACCCCTTTAAGCTCGGGGATTATATATATATAAAGACTTTTTCAGGACAACCCGTGCAGGAAAAATGGAAGGAAAGTGGATGGGAGCATACCAAGTATTACTGACAACACACACCGCCATTAAGATTAAGAAGCAAGCAGCTTGGATCCACAATTCAAGGGTGAAGAAGGCCCCGGCGAGGATATGGACCACCACTCCAATTGGACCAACAAAATTACGGTTTTCCAGATCCTAATGATTGCAGGGGTGCGGTTCTCGGATTTGGGGTGGGCAACTTGGGATGAGAACTTACACCTGACCTTAATACAAACAATTTCTCAAGTAACTAATAAGACGAACTGTTGGGTATGCACCCATCTGCCACAGCATGGGAATAAGGGTGTATCGTTAATTGGGATTCCCTTGCCTGCAAACTTATCTTGGACTAATTTGTGGGAAAACACATCTTGGGGTCGAAAATATTAAGCAATTTTGAAACTAGAAGTGAGTAGCTTCATGCCATTAGAATCCTATTATATATGTGTACAAAGGTGTAACCCGCCTAAGGGTATAGGAAAACAGCATTGTATAAATACGGATAATATTTTTATGTGCGAAATCAGATATCTTGTAATTGAACAATTGATATTAGTACGACTAGCGGCTGGGCAAATTCAACCAGCTGGACGGTTCCAGAAGGAAAAGGGTGGTATTGGCTATGCAATGATACAGCCCGTAAGGTCTTGCCTGAGAATTGGAAGGGAACTTGCACTCTTGGAGCGGTAGTCCCCAATATGACAGTACATGATGTAGTGCCTCGAGGTTACTTGAGAAATCATATCCGGAGAATCAGATGAAAAATTAACAATCCATTGGTAGAGAGACACACCCCTTTTCATAGTTTTGTGCGATGGTTTATCCCATGGTTAGGAGTGAGTGAATTGGAAAAGGCAATAGTTAATATTTCTGCAATTATAGAGAAGTTAGAAAACAAAATTCTGGATGCTATAAAGGCTCAACAAGAAGAGATATCTAGTTTATCACAGGTAGTATTCCAAAATCGGATGGCCCTAGACTTGTTACTGGCCACTCAAGGGGGAGTCTGTACAGTAATAAACACAAGTTGTTGTATGTATGTAGATCAGAGTGGAAGGATCTCTACCGACCTGGAAGAAATATGGAAGCAGACCAGGATCCTACATGAGATCAGTAAAGATGATCTTTCATGGAGTTTTAGTGAACTATGGAATAAGTTAACCTCCTGGTTGCCCAATTTCCAATGGTTGAAACAAGTATTCATTGCTCTAATCGTATTAGTAGTGTTAGGAATATTTGTGTGCATGTTGTTTAGATGCCTGCTTTGTTGTGTTACTGTAAATAAAGAAAGTATCTGATGCAAAAGAATTTGCATGGGAAAAGAAAAGGGGGGATTGATTAAGGAGGTATTGGGGAGGCAAGGACAATCCCCAGACAAGGACTGTATATCTCGAAACAAGACACTGGAACTCATGATAAGGAAGCGGCAGGCGGACAGAGAAACGAATGTAAGGACTATAACTCTCGAAACTGGACATTGGAATTCATTATAAAGATACAACAAACGGGAGAATTAGCAACAACCAGCTCTTGCAATTAAGAAACATGCCAATTCAGCAGATTCCTGACCAAAGGTGAAAAGTACACTGTGAGGAAGACTCGGGGTCTTCCTCCCAAAGACCCCTGCCCACGTCCCAAAGACCCCTGCCCACAATTCTTGGAAGGCTCTGCGCAGGCGCAAGGTGCCAAAAGGCTAATTAGCATGAGAAGCGAGGGAAGGCGGGGATAGGTAATGCATATGTATAGGTGCTTGTAGAATATTGATAGATTGATTGTATAAATTCAAGACTGCTTTCTGCTTTGGGTATGCACGATAGGTGGAGAGATCCCCCGTGCATCCAGCGCTGCAATAAAGAATATACCACTTAAAGGAATTTCGGCTTCGATCTTTGAATCAATTTGGCGACCCAGATGGGACAACATCTCTGCCGGACTGCAGGACCTGCTGGGAACAGGACTCCCTAGGGTACCCCCGGGATTTCCCGGAGGGACTCCTCGACTCACCGGATCACTGCGGAGGCAGACAAGGACCCCATCATTGTAAGTGAGTATATTCTTTATTCTGGTTTGGTTTTCTGGTAGACCGGTCATCTGGAACTGTCTGTAAGTCAGAAGGTGATCTTCTGCGAGGCAGTGTTTGGTATATACTTTGTGGTTAGCACCATAAGTACATGTTTGGGGACCTTAAGGAAGGAGCTCGCTTTAAGGTCCATCTGGAATTGTGTTGTCTATTTCGGTTTTCTGACTCATGGAGTATGGTATTTAACTCTGGTTATTGTTACTGCGATTTTGGCTATTTTCCTGGTGGTAATAGTAGGTTCGTGGCATTGTTATAAGAAAGATATCGTTACGGTGTTACACAGTTCGGTTTTCTGACTTATCGCATGTGGAATTTGACTCTGACTATTGTTACTGTGATTTTGGCAATATTGCTGGTAATAGTAGTTTTGTGGCATCGCTACTGAAAGATATTGCGTGCCCGTATTTTTGTGAGTGATACGTTTTGTGATACGCTTTTGTAAGTAACATGTGTATTCTGAAAGTGTAAACTGGAAACTGGGGGGGCAAACAAGCAGTGACATTTTAAAGAAAAGTGTGTTAGGATGTGTTTTAAGTCACTGGAAGGATATTGGAGGATCTGCCGGTGGAAGTGTGAACAGGAAAACATTGATAAAATATCGTAATCAGTGGTGGCCGCTTTATAAGCTGGAATGTGGAGAAAAGTGGCCCCTAAATGGAACTTTAAACTATAATATTTTGCTACAGTTAATGTTGTTTTTTGAGAAGCAGAACAGGAGGAAATGTTGTATACTGATGTTTCAGCATCTTGGTGGGAAAAGGTAGGGAATTAAGTTGGCCCCTGACTGAACCTTTGATGTTGGCATTAGAGAAGTACAGGCTGGAGAAAGATAAAGGAAGTGTTAAAAGGGTTGTTGAAAGTGTTAAAGGTGTTTGAAGTTGAATGAGCAGGGAAAGAGGATGTAGGAATGTTAATAGTTCTGCCTCTGCCCGAGGCAGAGATCTTACAATCATGGGTGTTAGCCCTTTAGGTCAAAGGGACCATGATCGGTCCGGTCCGAGAGAGTTGTCACAGAAACAGAAAAGCAGTCAACTCTTAAAACAACCTGAGTTCATGTGCGAGCTCGGATTGCTGATGGGACCGTTCAGGGAACTGTGGAAAATTGCATTCCCCTGACCGACCCCCACTAAGACCCGAATCATCCTGAAAATTATGAACGGTTAAGTAAATACTAAAACCTGGATGAATTGGGAATTGAGAATATGCTTCCAACAAGGTCTAAAAGAAAGCCCTATGGAATTTTTGGACCAACTCTGAAATGTAATGAAAATAAATAAATAAATAAATAAATAAATAAATAAATAAATAAAACAAAACGGTTTGGACCTGGCTTTGGAGGACAAATTGACTAGCCTTTTCCTAGGGTAATCAACCCCTGATTTCAACAGGAATAACGGGGACCTGGGGAATCTACCCTAGCGGATCCTCCACTGGTTATAATGAAGCTAGGGGAGGAATGGAAGTGAAATTTCTTATTGCTATGGGGCAACGTATTCAGTTCTAAATCAAGCATTAATGCCTTCACAGAATTATTATGTTAGGGTAAAAGGTGTGTCGTGGTTTAACCCGGCCGGCAGCTAAACACCACGCAGCTGTTCGCTCCCCCTCCCCCTCCCTCTCTGGGACGGGGGAGAGAAATGGAAAGTGAAGCCTGTGAGTTGAGATAAAGACAGTTTAATAAGACAAAATAATAATAATAATAATAATAATAATAATAATAATAATAATAATAATAATAATAATAATAATAATAATACAATGATGATAATAGTACCACTACTAATGATGTGTACAAACAAGTGATGCACAATGCAATTGCTTACCACCCGCTGACCGATGCCCAGCCTAACCCCGAGCAGTCCGGCCCCCTCCCCCTGGCTAGCCACCCCTATGTATTGTTTAGCCTGACGTCAGATGCTATGGAATACCCCTTTGGCTAGTTTGGGTCACCTGTCCTGGGTCTGTCCCCTCCCAGCTCTTACTGCACCCCCAGCCTGCCTGTTGGCAGGACAGAGCAAGAAGCTGAGATGTCCTTGGCTTGGTATAAGCATTGCTCTGCAACAATTGAAACATCGGGGTGTTATCAGCACTCTTCTCATCCTAAGCCAAAACATAGCATTCTCCCAGCTACTAGGAAGAAAATTAACTCTGTTCTAACTGAAACCAGGACAAGGTGTAACCAAAAAGGCTTATTTTTGTGAACCTTTGAAGTACAAGTTAGGGAAACAATGGGGCATACACAGATTTTTATCTATGCCTAGCTCCTCATGGGCACTCTTAGGTAGAGATTTATTAGAGCAAGTAGGAGCAGAAATTGTCTTTGAAAAAGGGAAAATGGAATTAAGAACAGGAGAAGAACAACTAATAAATGTGTTAAGCTTGGCACTAATACAAACTGAGCCTAAAAGTGAAATACCTTTAGAGATCACAGATCAAGTATGTCCAGGAGTTTGGGCTACCGAAGTCCCTGGAAGAGCTAAAAATGTGACCTTAATAATTATTAAATTAAAGCCAGGAGAGAAACCCGTTAAGGTTAAGTAATATCCTTTGAGGATAGAAGATAGGAAAGGAATTAAAGAGATAATTGATAAAGTTTTACAGTATGGATTATTGATTGAATGCGAATCAGAATACAATGCACCCATATTGCCAATTAAAAAGGCAGATGAAAAAGCTATAGGCTAGTTCAGGATTTGAGGGCCATAAATAAAATCACTGAGCATATACATCCAGTAGTGGCAAACCCTTATACTTTGCTGACTAAATTAAAGAATAGTCAAGTCTGGTTTACCGTACTGGATTTAAAAGATGCCTTCTTCTGCCTAGGCTTAGCCACAGAAAGCCAAAACCTATTCGCCTTTGAATGGGAAAATCCCGATTCAGGCAGAAAGACGCAGCTTACGTGGACATTACTACCTCAAGGATTCAAGAATAGCCCCACTATTTTTGGAAACCAATTAGCAAGGGAACTCGAAACATGGATACCTCCGGACACTGAAGGTGCTTTGTTACAATATGTAGTATGTAGATGATCTCTTAATAGCTACCGAGACTAAAGGGAGTTGTATTCAATGGACTATAAGTCGTCTTAATTTTCTGGGTTTAAATGGATATCAAGTCTCTTGACAGAAAGTCCAGCTGGCTCAACAAAGTGTGACCTATCTGGGATTTGACATTTCGGAAGGACAACGAGAACTAGGAACTGAACATAAGGAAGTCATTTGCCGGACTCCAGAACCTCAAATGGTAAAGGAGCTACAAAGCTTTTTAGGAATGACAGGTTGGTGTCGCCTTTGGATTTATAATTATGGACTATTGGTAAAGCCTCTATGTGAATTGATAAAGATTAACCAGTCAAAGTTAGTCTGGACTGGAGAAGCACAAAAAGTCTTTAAACAGCTTAAACAAGAATTGATGATTTTGAAATATCAAGCAATATTGGTAGAACAGGACGACGTGGAAATTGTGATAATTCATATTGTGAATCTAGCCTCTTTTCTTAGTGATGCTCCGGCACAAGCTGTGATTCACGATTGTTTAGAAACTCTAGAGACTGTGTATTCCAGCCGACCAGACCTTAAGGAGGAGCCCATGGAAGACGCGGAAGAAACTTGGTTCACGGATGGGAGCAGTTTTGTTACGCAAAGACAACGTAAAGCTGGATATGCTATAACAACTACTCAGCAGGTAATCGAGTCTAAGCCTTTACCCCCTGGAACATCAGCTCAAAAGGCGGAGATAGTTGCTCTCACGAGAGCATTGGAACTGGCAGCGGGAAAAAGGGTAAATATTTGGACAGATTCTAAATATACTTTTGGCGTGGTACATGCTCATGGAGCAATTTGGAAAGAACATGGATTGCTGACCGCTCAGTGAAAACACAAAGTATGCTGAAGAAATTTTAAAATTGTTAGAGGCTGTAAAACAACCAGAAAAGGTAGCTATCATGCATTGTCAGGGACACCAAAAGGGGAACACCGATTTTGAAATTGGAAAATCGATTGGCAGAGGCTAAGCAGGCAGCTGAAATAACTGAGGTGAAGGCATTGTCTTTGATACCAGACGGTAAAATCCAAACTATATCCAAATTATACAAAAGAAGACTTAAAATTAAGTTTTGAAGATTTGAAAGGTAAAATGAAACCAGATGGATGAGTATATTTAAAAGATAACCACATAGTAATACCCTCTAGTTTGACATGGCCCATAGTTCTTACAGAACACAATAAAACGCACTGGGGAGCTGGCACACTGCATAAGAGCCCGAGTCAGACATTAGTGGGACGATATGATAAAACAAGTAACTCAACAATGTAGCATTTGCTTACACAATAACCCCAATACCAAGGATAGAATAAAATTTGGAATAATCGGTAAAGGAAATTATTCGGGGCAACAGTGGCAAATTGATTTTTCAGAACTCCCTAGAAAAGGGGGGTATCATTATTTACTGGTTCTGACTGACACGTTTTCAGGAAGGCCTGAAGCCTTTCCCTGTCGAACAAACAAAGCAAGAGAAGTGGTTAAAGTCTTGTTAAATGAAATAATACCATGCTTTGGGATTCTAGTAGCAATGTCTTCTGATAGAGGTTCACATTTTTGTGCACAAGTGGTACAACAGGTAAGTAAGATTCTAAAGATAGATTGGCAACTGCATACTCCTTATAGACCACAGGCAAGTGGACAGGTAGAAAAAATGAACCATTTAATTGAACAATAAATAGCTAAAATTGGATAAGAAGCTAATTTGTCATGGCCTCAATCCTTCCCTTTAGCATTACTTGGAATTAGAGTTAAACCTAGAATAAAAGGAAATTTGAGTCCCTTCAAAATCTTATATGGAAGGCCATAGCAATTTCTATTTAGTGGAGAGGACCTAACGCAGTTAGGATCAGAATATTTATATGCTTATATAACTGAACTTCAGAAACAATTAAATAAAGTACATACATTTGTTTTAGGGACCAGGGCTAGAGGGTTGGATCAACCAATCCACCCCTTTAAGCTCGGGGATTATATATATATAAAGACTTTTTCAGGACAACCCGTGCAGGAAAAATGGAAGGAAAGTGGATGGGAGCATACCAAGTATTACTGACAACACACACCAACACACACCGCCATTAAGATTAAGAAGCAAGCAGCTTGGATCCACAATTCAAGGGTGAAGAAGGCCCCGGCGAGGATATGGACCACCACTCCAATTGGACCAACAAAATTACGGTTTTCCAGATCCTAATGATTGCAGGGGTGCGGTTCTCGGATTTGGGGTGGGCAACTTGGGATGAGAACTTACACCTGACCTTAATACAAACAATTTCTCAAGTAACTAATAAGACGAACTGTTGGGTATGCACCCATCTGCCACAGCATGGGAATAAGGGTGTATCGTTAATTGGGATTCCCTTGCCTGCAAACTTATCTTGGACTAATTTGTGGGAAAACACATCTTGGGGTCGAAAATATTAAGCAATTTTGAAACTAGAAGTGAGTAGCTTCATGCCATTAGAATCCTATTATATATGTGTACAAAGGTGTAACCCGCCTAAGGGTATAGGAAAACAGCATTGTATAAATACGGATAATATTTTTATGTGCGAAATCAGATATCTTGTAATTGAACAATTGATATTAGTACGACTAGCGGCTGGGCAAATTCAACCAGCTGGACGGTTCCAGAAGGAAAAGGGTGGTATTGGCTATGCAATGATACAGCCCGTAAGGTCTTGCCTGAGAATTGGAAGGGAACTTGCACTCTTGGAGCGGTAGTCCCCAATATGACAGTACATGATGTAGTGCCTCGAGGTTACTTGAGAAATCATATCCGGAGAATCAGATGAAAAATTAACAATCCATTGGTAGAGAGACACACCCCTTTTCATAGTTTTGTGCGATGGTTTATCCCATGGTTAGGAGTGAGTGAATTGGAAAAGGCAATAGTTAATATTTCTGCAATTATAGAGAAGTTAGAAAACAAAATTCTGGATGCTATAAAGGCTCAACAAGAAGAGATATCTAGTTTATCACAGGTAGTATTCCAAAATCGGATGGCCCTAGACTTGTTACTGGCCACTCAAGGGGGAGTCTGTACAGTAATAAACACAAGTTGTTGTATGTATGTAGATCAGAGTGGAAGGATCTCTACCGACCTGGAAGAAATATGGAAGCAGACCAGGATCCTACATGAGATCAGTAAAGATGATCTTTCATGGAGTTTTAGTGAACTATGGAATAAGTTAACCTCCTGGTTGCCCAATTTCCAATGGTTGAAACAAGTATTCATTGCTCTAATCGTATTAGTAGTGTTAGGAATATTTGTGTGCATGTTGTTTAGATGCCTGCTTTGTTGTGTTACTGTAAATAAAGAAAGTATCTGATGCAAAAGAATTTGCATGGGAAAAGAAAAGGGGGGATTGATTAAGGAGGTATTGGGGAGGCAAGGACAATCCCCAGACAAGGACTGTATATCTCATGATAAGGAAGCGGCAGGCGGACAGAGAAACGAATGTAAGGACTATAACTCTCGAAACTGGACATTGGAATTCATTATAAAGATACAACAAACGGGAGAATTGGCAACAACCAGCTCTTGCAATTAAGAAACATGCCAATTCAGCAGATTCCTGACCAAAGGTGAAAAGTACACTGTGAAGAAGACTCGGGGTCTTCCTCCCAAAGACCCCTGCCCACGTCCCAAAGACCCCTGCCCACAATTCTTGGAAGGCTCTGCGCAGGCGCAAGGTGCCAAAAGGCTAATTAGCATGAGAAGCGAGGGAAGGCGGGGATAGGTAATGCATATGTATAGGTGCTTGTAGAATATTGATAGATTGATTGTATAAATTCAAGACTGCTTTCTGCTTTGGGTATGCACGATAGGTGGAGAGATCCCCCGTGCATCCAGCGCTGCAATAAAGAATATGCCACTTAAAGGAATTTCGGCTTCGATCTTTGAATCAAGGCTAGATAGGATGGGGCTTCAGGCACCTCTTCACCTGAGGAAACACACTGCCATCAGGCACCGCTGTGCCAGACAAGCTTGTTCTGCTAGAACACCCTACTCAGATGCACTGTGGCATTCAAGTGAACTGCTTTCATGCAAATATAACGACTGATGTTACAACCCACCTTGCCTGTGGCACCTGATGAACAGAAGAGTAAGCCACCGCAGCGCTTCAAAACCATCCCTGCACGTGCCGCTCCTTGTCGCTCTCTGGCCTTATCTCATATCCTTATCCACTTCTGTGGAGAGCCTGCCACGGCACCTGCAAAGCAAGACGGACACCTTTCATAGTCACCTTGTGCTACTTGGTCGTTCTGCTCCAACCCAGCTCATGACCAGCCCCTCTTCTTACACAGCTCTTCAGAGTGCAGTTTGCTCCTTTGAGCCTGTGCGAGACACCTGTGAAAGAAAAAGAAACGCATAGGCCGATGCAGCATCCAAAGACACAGCACAACTAGGTAAGTTACTCTCATCTGCTCCCTTACCTCTGCCGCTTACCAGCCCCCGAGGCAGATGCTTCAATCTACCCTCTTCAAACAGCTACAACACCTCTAAAAGACAAAGAGGGGATGCTTAGAGGAACAGTGAGACAGACCTACAACACAACAACTGCTACATCTGTTCCTCACTCACCTTGCCAGAGGCAGCTCTGCGTGTGACGTCCCAGGTTGTACACTGCGTTACCTAACCCTTACCGTAACCCTTACCCTAACCCTTCTCACCCTTACCATTACCCAAATCCTTACCTTTACTTTTTCCTTACCCTTACTCTTTCCTTTAACCATAACCTTACCCTTACCCTATACCTTATTCCAACCTTTCCCCTTACCTTCCCCTTCCCCTTACACTTAACCTAACCCTTACCCTTCTGCTTCCCCTAAAACATATCCTAACACTTTCCCTTACCCTTAAACTTACCCTAACCCTTTCTATTACCCTTACACTTACTCTTGCCCTAATCCTTGCTTGCACCCTTACACTTATCCTAACCCTTACCCTTACCCTTACTCAAACCCTTACTCTAACCCTTACCCTGACCCGTACCATTTCCCTTACCCTTACCCTTATTCATACCATTACCCTTACCCTTAACCTTACCCTTACCCTAACACTTACCCTAACCCTTAACCTTTCTGCTACACTTACCCTTTTCCTAAACATAAACCTTACCCTTACCCTTACCCTTAACCTAAGCCTAAACCTCAAACCTTACCGTAAAGCTTACCCTTTCTGCTACACTTACCCTTAGCCTAAATCTAAACCTTACGTTTACCCTTAACCTAACCCTCACCCTTACCATTACCCATACCCTTATCCTTACCCTACCCTTACCTTTACACTTACGGTTACCATTAACCTTACACTTACCCTAACACTTATCCTGAACCTAACCCTTACGCCAAACCTTACATTAACCCTAACCCTTACCCTAAACCTTACACTTACTCTTAACATTAACCTTACCCTTAACCTTTAGCTAATACTTAACCTTACGTTTTTCTCACCCTAACCCTATAATTAACCATAACCATTACGCTAACACTTAACCTTACCCTTACAATAAGCCATACAACAACACTTAAATGTACACTTACGCTTACAGTTACCCTAGGAATTACTCGTTCAATGACTCCTACCCTTACCCTTACCCTTACCCTTCTCCATACCATTACCCTTACCCTAAACCTTACACTTACCCTTATCCTTACCCTAACCCTCACCCTTACCATTAACCATACCCTTACTCTTCTCCTTACCCTAAACCTTACCCCAACCCTTACCCTAACCCTTACATTAACTCTAACCCTTAACCTAAACCTTACACTTACTCTTAACCTTAACCTTACCCTTAAACTAATATATACCCGTACATTTCCCTCACCATAACCCTAATTTTAACAGTACCCATTACCCTAACACTTATCCTTACCTAACCCTAACCCTTACTCTAACCCTTACCCTGACCTGTACCCTTACACTTACCCTTACCCTTACACTTACCCTAACCCTTTCCCTTACCATTACCGATACCCTTACCCTTACCCTTACCCTTATCCTTACCATTACCCTTACACTTAACCTAACCTTTATCCTAACACCCTTACCCTAATCCTACACCTTTCTGCTACACTTACCCTTAGCCTAAATCTAAACCTTACACTTACCCTTTCCCTCACCCTTACCATTACCCATATCCTTACTCTTCCTTTTACCGTTATCATTAACCTTAACCTTACCCTATCCCTTACAATTATCCTTGTCCATACAACTTACCCTTACCCTAACACTTACCCTTAACCTAACTCTACACCTAAACCTTACCTGAAACCTTACCCTGACCCTTACATTAACCCTAACCCTTATCCTAAACCTTACTCTTAACCTTAACCTTACCCGTAACCTTAACCTAATCCTTACCCTTACGTTTCCCTCACCATAAGCCAAAAATTTACCCTAACCATTACCCTAACACCCTTACCCTAACCCTTACTCTAACCCTTACAATGACCCATACCCTTACACATACACTTACACTTACTCTTACCCTAAACCTTACCCTTACCCTAACACTTACCCTTATCGTAAACCTTACCCTTTCTGCTACACTTACCATTAGCCTAAATCTAAATCTTACACTTACCCTTACTTGAACCGAATACTTACCCTTACGTTTCCCTCACCCTAACCCTAAAATTAACCCTAACCATTATTCTAACCCTTACCCTCACCCATACCCTTACACTCACCCTTACCCTTACATTACCATAACTCTTACCCATACCATAATCCATACCCTAACACATATTTGTACCCTTAACCTTACCGTTACCCTTACCCTTACCCTTACTCTATCCGTTACCCTTACGCTTACCCTTAACATAAACATTACCATTAATCTTACCCTTACGCTAACCCTTACCCTATCCCTTACACTTTTCCTTATCCATACCCTTAACCTTACCCCAACCCTTACCCTTAAGCTGAACCTAACCCTAAACCTTACCCCAAACCTTTCCCTGAACCTTACATTAACACTAACCGTTAACCCAAACCTTACACTTACTCTTAACCTTAACCTTACCCTTAACCTTACCCTTAACCTTAAGCTAGTACTTAACCTTACATTTTTCTCACCCTAATCCTAAAATTAACCCTAACCATTACCCTAACACTTAACCGTTACACTTACCCTTATTCTATCCGTTACCCTTACGCTTTCCCTTAACATAAACCTTACCCTTGACCTTACCCTTACCATAAGCCATACAACAACACTTAAATGTACACTTACGCTTACACTTACCCTAGCAATTACTCGTACAATTACCCTTACCCTTAACCTAAGCCGAAACTTTAAACCTTACAGTAAACCTTACCCTTTCTGCTACACTTACCCTTAGCCTAAATCTAAACCTTACACTTACCCTTACTGTAACCCTCACCCTTATCATTACCAATACCCTTACTCTTACCCTTACCCTAACCCTTACTCTAACCCTTACAATTACCCGTACTTTTACACATACCCTTACACTTACCCTTACTCTTAAACTTACACTAACCCTTACCCTTAACTAAATCTAACCCTTACACTAAACATCATCCTTACCCTTACCATTATCCCTTCTCTTACCCTTATCCTAAACGTTTCCCAAACCCTTACCCTTACATTAAACCTAACCCTTACCATAACTCTTAACCTTATCCTTAAACTTAACCTAATACTTACCCTTATGTTTCCCTCACCCTAAACCTAAAATTAGCCTAACCATTACCCTAACACTTACCCTTACTCTAACGCTTACCCTGAACTGTACCCTTACACTTCCACTTACCCACTTAAGCGTAAGAGTTAGGATAACGTTAACCTTAAGGGTGACCCTTTAGCTTATCCTTAATGTTTATGGTTAGGTTAAGAAAAAGGGTAATGGTTTGGTAAGGGTAAGGTTAAGGGTAATTTTACGAGTAATTGCTAGGGTAAGTGTAAGCGTAAGTGTACATGTAAGTGTTGTATGGCTTATGGTAAGGGTAAGGTTTATGTTAAGGGTAAGCGTAAGGGTAACGGATAGAGTAAGGGTAAGGGTAAGGTTAAGGGTAACGGTAAGGTTAAGGGTACAAATATGTGTTAGGGTATGGGTTATGGTATGGGTAAGAATTAGGGTAAGTAAAAGGGTAAGGGTAAGGGTAAGTGAAAGGGTACGGGTCAGGGTAAGGGTTAGAGTAAGGGTTAGGGTTAGGGTTAGGGTAAGGTTAAGTGTTAGGGTAATGGTTAGGGTTAGTTTTAGGGTTAAAGTCAGGAAAACGTAAGGGTAAGTATTAGGTTAATGTTAAGGGTAAGGTTAAGGTTAAGAGTAAGTGTAAGTTTTAGGGTAAGGGTTAGGGTTAATGTAAGGGTCAGGGTAAGGGCTGGGGTAAGGTTTAGGGTTAGGGTTAGGTTAAGGGTAAGGATTAGGGTAAGGGTAAGGGTATGGATAAGGATAAGTGTAAGTGTTAGGGTAAGGGTAAGGTTAATGGTAACCGTAAGTGTAAAGGTAAGGGTTACGGTAAGGGTAAGAATAAGGGTATGGGTAATGGTAAGGGTGAGGGTTAGGCTAAGGGTAAGTGTAAGGTTTAAATTTAGGCTAAGGGTAAATGTAGCAGAAAGGGTAAGGTTTACGGTAAGGGTAAGTGTTAGGATAAGGGTAAGGTTTAGGGTTAGGTTAAGGGTATGGGATCAGGTAAGGGTAAGGGTAAGGGTAAGGGTAAGGGTAAGGGTTATGGTAAGGGTACGGGTACGGGTAGAAATATGTGTTAGAGTATGGGTTATGGTAAAGGTAAGGGTTAGGGTAAGGGTAAGTGTTGGGGTAATGGTTAGGGTTAATTTTAGGGTTAGGGTGAGGGAAAAGTAAGGGTAAGTATTAGGTTAAGGTTAAGGGTAAGGTTAAGGTTAAGTGTAAGTTTTAGGGTAAGGGTTAATGTAAGGGTCAGGGTAAGGGTTCAGGTAAGGTTTAGGGTTAGGGTTAGGTTAAGGTTAAGTGTTAGGGTAAGCGTAAGTAGTATGGATAAGGATAAGTGTAAGGGATAGGGTAAGGGTAAGTGTTAGGGTAAGGGTAAGGTTAATGGTAACCGTAAGTGTAAGGGTAAGGGTTAGGGTAAGGGGAAGAGTAAGGGGAAGGGGAAGGGGAAGGGGAAGTCTAAGGGTCCGGGTCAGGGTAAAAGTTAGAGTAAGGGTTAGGGTTAGGGTTCGGTAAGGATAAGTGTTAGGGTAATGGTTACGGTTAATTTTAGGGTTATGGTGAGGGAAACGTAAGGGTATGTATTAGTTTAAGGGTAAGGTTAAAGTTAAGATTAAGTGTAAGGTTTAGGTTAAGGGTTAGGGTTAGAGTAAGGGTTAGGGTTAGGGTAAGGGTTAATGTAAGGGTCAGGGTAAGGGTTGGGGTAAGGTTTAGTTTAAGGGTAAAAGTAAGTATAATGGTAAGGGTAAGAGTGAAGGTTAGGGTAATGGTTAGATTTAGGTAAGGGTGAGGGTTAGGGTAAGGTTTAGATTTAGGCTAAGGGTAAGTGTAGCAGAAAGGGTAAGGTTTACGGTAAGGTTTAAGGTTTAGGGTTAGGTTAAGGGTACGGGTAAGGGTAAGGGTACGGGTCAGGGTAAGGGTTAGAATAAGGGTTTGAGTAAGGGTAAGGGTAAGGGTTAGGATAAGTGTAAGGGTGCAAGCAAGGATTAGGGCAAGAGTAAGTGTAAGGGTAATAGAAAGGGTTAGGGTAAGTTTAAGGGTAAGGGAAAGTGTTAGGATATGTTTTAGCACACAATTATCTGAGAATGAAAGCTGCTTTCCAGTAATTCAAAAAGCCAAGTTACGTCTCAGCCTTGAGCATCTCGGGCTTTTGGGCTTTTTTTTTTTTTACAGACACTGTAACATTTGGCACCAGCACTAATACTTTTTTTGGCATATGTTTAGCGTTTGGGGCCTGTGTCTGGGATTTGGGCCCTGTCTCGAACCACTGGGGCTTTGTCCTGGGTTTTGGAGCCTGCCTCTAGAGTTCAGGGCCTGTGATTAGGCTTTTGGGGTCTGTGTCTGGGGGCCGGTATCTGGGGGCAAGGGGGGAGCTGCTTGTAGACCCTTGGGGCCGGCATGGAGGGGGTTGGGAGCTGACTCTACACCTTTGGGGCCTGCTTCTGGGGGCGGGGGGGGGTTGAGACCAGCATCTGGGGGAGGGGTGGGAGCTCTTTGTATTCCTTTGGAGCCTTTGTCGGGGGGGGGGGGGGAATGGGAGGGTTGGTTGGGAGCTGCTTGTACACTGTTGGAGCCTGGGTTGAGGGAGGAGGTTTGGAGCTGCTTCTACACCTTTGGGCCTGGCATCGGGGGTATGGGGTTGGGTGCTGGTTGTAGGGGCCTGTGTTTGGGGGGGGGGGCTTGGGACCTGCGTCTGGGGGAGGGGTGGGAGCTGCTTTTACACCTTTGGGGCCTGCATCTGTGGGGGGTCAGGGCCTGTGTCTAGCGGGCTGGGAACTGCTTGTACAATGTAGGAATCTGTTTCTGCAGGGTGGCTGGGAGCTGCCTGTACACTGTAGGGGCCTGTGTTTGTGGGGGGCTTGGGGGCCTCCCTCGGGGGGGGGGGGAGGGTTGGGAGCTGCTTGTATAGGGTAGGGGGCCTGCCTGGCAGGGGTTGGGAGCTGCTTGTAGAATTTGGGTCCCTGTGTCTGGGGAGGGGGTTGGGGCCTGTGTCTCAGGGGTGTTGGGAACTGGTTGTACACCTTTGGGTCCTGTCTCTGGTGGGGAGCTACTTGTACACTTTTGGGGTCTTTATTTGAGGGGGGTTGGGAGTTGCTCATGCATTCTAGGTGCCTCCCTTTTGAAAAGGGTTGGGGCCTGCATCTGTGGGTGGTTGGGAGCTGCTTGTACACTATAGGGGCCATGGTCTTGGAGGGGGGTCTGGGCTGTTTATACACCTCTGTGGCCTGTGTTTGGGGGGGGGGGTGGGCCTGTGCCTGGGGGAGTTGGGAGGTGCTTGTTCACTCTAGGAGCCTCCATTTGGGGGTCTTTGGGGCCTCCCTTTGAGGGGGAGGGAGTTGGGAGTTGGTTGTACACCTCCGCATCCCATGTCTTGGGGGGGGGTGGGGAGTGGGACCGGTCTCTGAAGGGGCGGGTTGTGAGCTGCTTGTACACCTGTGTCGGGGGGAGGGTAGGGGGGGTGGCGGGGGGCGGGCCCGGGTCTTGGGCCAGTGTCTGGGTGGAGTCCAGTTCTTGGGAGGGGGTGGTGGGATAGGAGCTGCTTGTGGGCAGTTGGGATCTGCATCTGGGTGTGGTTGGTGCCTGCTTCTGTTGGCAGTTTGGGGCCTGCTTGTAGACTTGTGCAGCCTGGGTTTGGGGGCTTTTCTGTAACGTTTGGTGTCTGCATTTTTGCTTTGGGATGCATCTTGAGCTTTTGAGGCCTAGCAGTAGCATTTGGGGCCTGCATCTGGGGCTTTTCTGTAGCATTTTGGTTGCGTATTTGTGATTTGGGCCCTGTATCCAGGGTTTTGCCTTTTTTGTAGTTTCCATCTTTGTGTATGTGTGTTTCGTTGTTGGTTGTCTGGGGTTAGGGGCAGGTTGGGGTTTGGATTAAGGTCAGTGTCATTAGCGTTAGGGGGTTGATAATAAGGGTTAGGGTTGTGGTTAGAGTTGCTATGTTTAAGGGGAATAAGGATTTCAGGGTAAGGGGATCAAGGTTGTGGGAATAAAAATGTTGTTTTTGCGCAGTTACATCCTGTAGAGGGAAGGAAGGTGGTATTGAGATATGCTTGCAGTGATAAGACAGCTTAACAGTGTGAAATGAGTTCATCTGATTCGTGTCAATATGGAACAATGCTAGGGCCGCATGATATGATGAAAAGTCTAAGAAAACCAGAGTGGTTAATATATATAGTTCTTGAATCTTGCAAAGGAATGGTCCAGCAATTCCGGTCAATAGAGGATAAGAGAACAAAGGGGTTTCAGAATAACTGCTAACTATTACAACTGTTGCATGGGACACTATGCAAGTGTCTGCCATCCAGCCAAGATGGACAAAGGAGATGGACAAGAGAAAAGCCTGGGAGGAAGACTACGAGCCTTCAGTACGAGCGGCCCCCAGAGGGACCACCGGAGACTGATAACGCCTGCACCAGTGGGAGGGTTTGGATTCTGGGAACTAATTAGAATAACCCTGCCTTATGTAGAAGTAGTAATGAATATGTATTAGCCTAGCAGCATAAAAACCAGCCGCCTAATGTAACTTGTGTGTGTCTTGGTGGAGCAGAGACTCCTGGCGCACCCAGCGCTGCTTGCTTACCTCTATTCATTTAATAAATTGTAAATTTCAATTGCAATCCTATTTGGGACCCAGTCATTTATTACAAGTGGGCTCTCGTCCGGGAGGGCTTTGGTTCCTGATTTCTGGTTTGATCTAGGAGAGGCACCCCCACCATTTGGTGGCTGCTGTTTGAGTCAGGTCGGAACTAATGGCATCTTAAACCTGAATAAAGGTAAGCAAAGTTTCTGATTCTTTTTTTCAGCTCCCTTGCCAGCTGCAGCACTATATTTTGCCCGTAATTGTGTGTGTGAAGATCCGAACGAAGATGACGGAGTCGTAAGCATTTAAAGCATATACCGTTCGGTTGGGTGGGGTTCGGTTGCCTGTGTGTGTAAGAGTGTGACTGAGATGGAACTTAGTTCCGAAGCGATTGTGGAGGTCTTCTAACCGCGGTTCCAATCTCCCGCGAGGGACTTGGCCGGCGAAGGACCGAAGGGATTCCTATAGGATTTGTGGGTGTGTGATAGGTCCTCGACCCCCTGCAAGACACTCTTACTAAGGTAACCAAGGGCTGTGGGAATTGCCATAGTAAAATTCCTAGATGGGTCAGACAAAATTGAAGACCAGAGACCAGAAGAAAGGGAGCAAATTACCAGTCATACCACCAGAAAGTCCATTAGGAATAACGATTCGAAATTGGAATGATAGGGACCCCAGAAAAGGAAAAAGTAAATTAAAAATGGTCCAGTATTGTGTGACAGAATGGCCAAAGGAGCCTTTAAGACTACATGTCTTTTGGCCTGTTTTTGGAACCTTCGAAGACTGGATTTGCCAGGCCTTAAATATCCATGTTAATTCAAAGGAACCTTTTAGCCAGGAAGAAAGTGATTATGCAGGATTATGGATCAGGAGGACTTCACGTCCTTTTCCAGCCTCAATATTTACACTAAAAGCAGGTAAGAAATATGAAGAACAAGAAGAACATGAAAAAGAAAAAGAAGATAAACGTGAGCCGTTGGATAAGCTACCACCTCCATATCCTAACAATCCACCCCCGGCGGCTCCCCCTCCGGTGGCTGTGGTATCGCCACCAGTACCACCGTTGCCCCAGCTTCCACCACCAACAGCACCAGAATTAGACCGACCTCCGGCCGCATGCAGGAGAAGCAGGACGGAAGTATCTGAGAGGGCTTCTCTATATCCCTTAAGGGAGGTAACTGGTGTATAACTGGTGCGCGTCTTGGTGGAGCAGAGACTCCCGGCGTACCCAGCACTGTTTGCTTACCTCTATTCATTCAGTGAATTGTAAACTTTGATTGTAATCCTATTTGGGACTTTTATTTATTATAACAGACAACCTTGTAAAACGCAGACAACCAGAATCCTTACAGCAATTAGGTGGAAATCACGGCATAAGAAACATTACCACCTCAAAGAGTAAAAACCTCAAAAGAAATGTGACTTGTAACAGGCCAGCAGCTGTGTATTTTCTGTGAAGCACCAGCTAGATTATGAACCTTGAATAGCACAGTTAAAGGGGAAACAGGGGAGGGTCGGGAGGGTCCCGGTCCTCGGCAGAAAAAAAAAGTGTATAAACTGTGTATGGAACTGGTAGGCACCCTCCTGCTTGTGGGACACCCGCCATTGTAATCTCGAATAATAATGCTACTGTACTGAGATCCTCGACTCAGCCTATGCTATTTGCTACAGATTGATTCAGGGTTTTAAGGTTTCAGGGATTGGGCACTAGGGTTGGGTTTCAGGGTAAGGGGTTTCAGGGTTTATGTTTAGGATTTTAAGGTTTTTAGGGTTGGAGTTTTAACGGTTAGGGTTTTAAGGGTTTGGGGGTTAGGGTTTTAAGGGTTTCAGGGTTAGCGTGTTAGGGTATTAGAGTTTTTTGGGTTGTAGTGTTGATATGTTTTTTAGGGTTAGAGTCTTAAGGTTTTATTTTTGGTCAGTTATTTACGGTTAGGGTTTTAAGATCTTTGTTTTGTTTTGTTTTGTTTTGTTTTTTCAGGTTAGGTTCTCCAGGTCCAGGGTTTTGAGTATCCTAATTTTGGGGGTTTGGATTTTGAGCATCTTAATTTTTGGGGTTAGGCTTTTGTGTGCCCTAATTTTTTGGGATAGGCTTTCAAGCATCCTAAGTAATTGGGTTAGGGTTTTGAGCATCTTAATGTTTCCAGGATAGGGTTTGGAGCATCCTAAGATTTCGGGAAAGGGTTTTGAGCATCTCAATGTTTCCAGGACAGGGTTTTGAGCGTCCTAAGTTTTTGGAATAGGGTTTGGAGAGTCCTAAGTTTTCTGGATAGAGTTTGGAGCGTCCTAATGTTTTCGGGATAGGGTTTTGAGCATCCAAAGTGTTATAAGTTGCCCCCTTAATTAATTTTCATAGAGCATTGTATTAATCATAGAAAGGAATTTATTGAGTGAGCAAACATCAAGCAAAACAGCACTGGGCGGCCGGGGAGTCTCAGCTCCGCCAACGGCACGCACCTCACCCCCGCCAGAGTCCCTTTTTATTTATATTTTGCTAATTCCGGGATTACGCAGCACATCCTGGTATATTCTGCGACTGCGCGCACTGTTGCTAGGGGGTCGTCTCTGTCCCTCTGGTGGTCGTGAAGATGAAGGCCGTAGTCTTCCTCGGCGTTGTGGTTCAACTTCTTTTATTATTTGGTCATGTTGGCCCAGCGTTAGACAGGAAGGCATGTATGTCGATACACTACTTTAGCAACTTATCAGGAGATGGTTACATGAGCTTTGCAACAGTGTCTTTGAACAAAAGAGGCAACTGAGATGCAGAAGGAGAATGGGTTGGGGGGGTCTATTTTTTGTTACGTTAAGCAAAAGAATTTTCATAATGTCTAGGCAAGCATTATGAAGCTCCTTACTTCAGCAGGGAGCTTTCGCAACTCCCGCTCCTCAAACAGAACTCCTTGTTTTTATAATACAAAAGACAATGAGCAAACATTTATGGTGTATTACCCTAAGTTTTTGGGTTAGGGTTTTTTGCGTCTTAATGTTTTGGGGTTAGGGTTTGGAGCGCCCTAAGTTTTCGGGCTAGGGCTTTGAGCATTCCTAACGTTTTGGGTTGGGTTTGGGTTTTGAGCATCCTAAGATTTTGGGTTGGGGGTTTTAGGCATAGGTCTTCAGGGGTTTAGTGTGGTAAATAGTTTGGGTTAGGTCTGTAGGGGTTTCGAGGTTTTTTGGATGTTAGGGCTTGAGGCTTTTTTTGTAAGGGCGGTGAGGGTTCCAGTGAGTGCTGGTAAATGCAGTTCTTGAGCACTCGGCCTGTGATTGGCCATGCTGGCTGTGCGGGGAATGCTGGTAGGTGTAGTTTTCCGGCACTGGGAGGCCATGTTGCGTACCCAGAGTATACCGGGAAATGTAGTTTTCGGATTCGGGACTTCCGGGAGGCCATGTTGAATGCCCAGAGCATACCGGGAGATGTAGTTCTCGGGAACTAGGGTTAGGGGTTAGGGCTGGGGCTAGAGTTAGGGTTTCGGGTGAGGGTTGGGGTTGGGGGTTATTGTTAGGCTTAGAGGGTTAGGGTTAGGCTTAGAGGGTTAGGGTTAGGGATAGGTTAGGGGTAGGTTTAGAGGGTTAGCGTGAGGGTTAGGGGTTGGGGTTGTGGTTAGGGTTAGAGTAAGGGTTAGAGTGAGAGTATTAGGGTTAGGGTTTGGGCTCAGATTAGGGTACGGGTAAGGGTTAGGGCAAGGGTAAGTGTTAGGGTAAGGCTAAGGGTAAGGGTTAGGGTAAGGCTGAGGGTGAGGATAAGGTTTAGGTTTAGGCAAAGGGTTAGGTTTATGGTAAGGGTTAGGGTAAGGGTTAGGGTTAGGGTTAAGAGTTAGGGTAAAGGATAGAGTAATGGTAAGGATAAGGGTAGGGTAAGGATTAGGGTAAGCGTTAGGGTTAGGGTTAGAGGGTTAGGGTTAGGGTTAAGGTTAGGGTTAGGGTTAGGGTTAGGGTTAGGGTTAGGGTTAGGGTTAGGGTTAGGATTAGGGATACGGTTAGGGTTAGGGTTAGAATTCTGTTAGGGTTAGGGTTAGGGTTAGGGTCTTAGGTTTAGAGTTAGGGTTAGGGTTAGGGTTAGGGATACCGTTAGGGTTAGGGTTAGGGTTCGAATTCTGTTAGGGTTAGGGTTAGGGTTAGGGTTAGGGTTAGGGTTAGAGGGTTAGGGTTGTTAGGGTTAGGGTTAGGGTTAGGGTAAGGGTTAGGTTTAGGGTTAGGGTTAGGGTTAGGGGTAGTGTTAGGGTTAGGGTTAGGGTTGTTAGGGTTAGGGTTAGGGTCTTAGGGTTAGGGTTAGGATTAGGGATACAGTTAGGGTTAGGGTTAGGGTTAGAATTCTGTTAGGGTTAGGGTTAGGGTTAGGGTCTAAGGGTTAGAGTTAGGGTTAGGGTTAGGATTAGGGTTAGGGTTAGGGTTAGGGTTAGGGTTAGGGTTAAGGTTAGGGTTAGGGTTAGGGTTAGGGTTAGGGTTAGGGTTAGGTTAGGTTTAGGTTTAGTTTTAGGGTTTCGGTTAGGGTTAGGGTTCTGTTAGGATTAGGGTTAGGGTTAAGGTTAGGATTAGGGATACGGTTAGGGTTAGGGTTAGGGTTAGAATTCTGTTAGGGTTAGGGTTAGGGTTAGGGGCTTAGGGTTAGAGTTAGGGTTAGGGTTAGGGTTAGGGATACCGTTAGGGTTAGGGTTCGGATTCGAATTCTTTTAGGGTTAGGGTTAGGGTTAGGGTTAGGGCTAGGGTTAGGGGTTAGGGTTAGTGTTAGGGTTAGGGTTAGAGGGTTAGGGTTGTTAGGGTTAGGATTAGTGTTAGGGTTAGGGTTAGGGTTAGGGTTTTGTTAGGGTTAGGGTTAGGGTTAGGGTTAGATTAGGGTTAGGGTTAGGGTTAGGGTTAGGGTTAGGGTTAGGGTTAGGGTTAGGGTTAGGGTTAGGGTTAGGGTTAGGGTTAGGGTTAGGGTTAGTTTAGGTTTAGGTTTAGGTTTAGGGTTTCGGTTAGGGTTAGGGTTCTGTTAGGGTTAGGGTTAGGGTTAGCGTTAGGATTAGGTTTAGGTTTATGGTTAGGGTTAGGTTTAGGGTTTTGTTAGGGTTAGGGTTAGGGTTCCGTTAGGGTTAGTGTTAGGGTTAGGGTTAGGCTTAGGCTTAGGCTTAGGCTTAGGTTTAGGCTTAGGCTTAGGGTTATGTTAGGGTTAGGTTTAGGGTTAGGGTTAGGTTTAGGGTTAGGGTTAGGTTTAGGGTTAGGGTTAGGGTAAGGTTTAGGGTTCTGTTTGGATTAGGGTTAGGGTTAGGGTTTTGTTAGGGTTAGGGTTAGGGTTAGGGTTAGATTAGGGTTAGGGTTAGGGTTAGGGTTAGGGTTAGGGTTAGGAATAGGGTTAGGGTTAGGGTTAGGGTTAGGAATAGGGTTAGGGTTAGGGTTAGGGTTACGTTAGGGTTAGGTTTACGGTAAGGGTTAGGGTTAGGTTTAGCTTTAGTGTTTGGTTCGGGTTAGGGTTAGGGTTAGGATTAGGGTTTGAGCGTTAGGTTTAGATCCGCGGGCAGCCGTTAGGGTTAGGGTTAGGTTTAGGGTTGGGTTAGTGTTAGGGTTAGTTTAGGGTTAGGTTTAGTTTCTGACTACAGTAACTTGATCATCCAATAAAAATCATCCTTATTGTCTTTAGCAAAGCAATGGCTTCTATATCATAAATTAATTGTACATGCCCTTGGAAAAAGCCAAGGCAATACCTCCCTTGCTTGGAGCTGTATCCAAATGCAGTAATGTATACAATCTTTAGCAGCAGCTATTATTAGAGACAGGGAGAAGGAGGAACTTTGCCCACTGAAATTCGAAAATTTATTTGGGATAATGCTTCAGAATTTGAAAAAGATTTTCAAGCATGGTGGCAATTAGTCAACTTTACCTTTTATGCAGAAAATGATCAAATTGTGTCCTTTATACTTACTATAAGTAATGCCACCGTATACAATGTATAGCCAATCATTGCATTAGGACTCAATCATAATGGAACTATACTTTATACTAAAGGGCATAAAGTATGGGCCCATCAAAAGGGAGGAAAGTGGCAAACAATTGATGTAAATGCATGCATTGTGCGTGAACAAAAGAGTTCCATCTGTGAAAGTAACACGCTGGAATCCCAAGACATTTGTCTTGACACTGAGCAAAATATTTGCCACGTTGAGATACATCCTAATGAAACCCTTGATACTGTACTTGTATATATTGGGAAAGGTTGTGTTTGCATGAGAAGTCATTGTGATTCTATAGTCGTAGATAATGCTGTGGTAGATACCAGTAATCACTTTAATGTTTGTGTTTGCAATTTTATCAAAATCTCAACCATATCACACTATCAGGTAGACCTGCGCAACAGGTATAAGGCCCTGGAGGCCGAAAGGCAATCGATGGATGGAAAAGGCTATAATCCCTCTCCACCAGAGATATTGGCAGGGTTGGAAAAGCCAACCCCCCCGTATAGTGACCACAGGCAGCAGGAAGAAAAGGTGAGTTTTAGTTGTGGGTGATTTATCAATCAGCGGAACAGAGGGTCCAATATGTAGAAGGGACCCTCCTCTAAGGGAAATCTGCTGCCTTCCTAGGGCCTGGGTTAGGACATCCCAAGGAGGCTTCCCAGCTTGGTTCAACCGTCAGACTATTACCGATTGCTCGTCCTATATCTGGGAGGAGAAGGAGTGGCAACGCATAGCCTGTGAGCAATCAAAAGGGACTTCAAGGATTTGTCAATTTGTCAAAACTCAACGAAACGCAACGGAAACCACAAAACACGTCAAAAACACCCCAAAAGCGAACCGAATCAGAAGAAAAAATGTGATTTAACAACACAAAAAACCCTTAAACCTACCTGATGTTCTCCTAAATGTACAATCCACTCCCAACCACCAGAAAACCCAATAGAAACCCAAAAAAAAACAAACGGAGACCTCAAAACACGTCAAAAACACCCCAAAAAAGAATGGGATAACCCCCCAAAACGAAAGAAAACCCCCAAAAAATAGATCCACCCCAAAAACAGCCTAAACCTACCTGAAGTTCTCCAAAACCCACAATTTACACTTTTCCACCACCATGACAACAGAAAACCCAACGAAACCCAACAGAGACCCCAAAACACGTCAAAAACACCCCAAACAAGAACAGAATCACCCCCAAAACTGGAAGAAAATTCCCCCCCCAAAATTTACAATTTTCACCATGATGACCAACATGAACCAAACGACAACCCAAAAGGAGACACCAAAACACGTCAAAAACACCCCAAAAAAGAAAGGGATCACCCATAAACTGGAAGAAAATCCCCAAAAAGCACAGATCCAATCCCAATTTTTGGGGATTTTCTTCCAGCCTAAACCTACCTGATGTTCTCCAAAACCCACAAATTTACCCTTTTCCACCATGATGACCACGGAAAACCCAATGAAACCCAACGGAGAACCCAAAACACCTCAAAAACACCCCAAAAGCAAACCGGATCAGAAGAAAATACATGATTTAACCCCAAGAAAACCCTTAAACCTACCTGATCTTCTCCAAATCCCAAAATCCACTCCCACCCACCATAAAACCCATTAGGAACTCAACAAAACGCAACGGAAACCCCAAAACACGTCAAAAACACCCCAAAAAAGAACTGGATCAGAAGAAAAAAAAAACAAAACTATGCATTTCCCTCCCAAATCACCCTAAACTCACCTGATCTTCTTCAAAACCCACAATCCACTCCCATTTAGCTTAACGACCAACGAGAACCCAACAAAACCCAACGGAGACCCCAAAAACGTCAAAAACACCCCAAAAAAGAACTGGTTCAACCCCAACAACGAAAGAAAACCCCAAAAGCCATAGATCCACACCAAAAATCCCCCTAAACCAACCTGAAGTTCTCCAAAACCCACAATTTACACTTTTCCACATCGATGACCATGGAAAACCCAACGAAACCCAACGGAGACCACAAAACACGTCAAAAAAAAAAAAAAAAAAAAAAAAAAAAGAAAGGGATCACCCCCAAAATTGGAAGAAAATCCTTCAAAATCATAGATCCACCCCAAAACCACCCTAAACCTACCTGATGATCTCCAAAACCCACAATTTACAATTTTCCAACATGATGACCATGGAAAACCCAACGAAAGCCAACGGAGACCCCAAAAGAAGTCAAAAACACCCAAAACAAAAACGGGATAAACCCTAAAAACGAAAGAAAACCCCAAAAGCCATAGATCCACACCAAAAGTCCCCCTAAACCTACCTGATGTTCTCCAAAACCCACAATTTACAATTTTTCACCAGGATGACCAACATGAACCAAACGAAAACCCAAAACGAGACACCAAAACACGTCAAAAACACCCCAAAAATAAAGGGATCACCCATAAACTGGAAGAAAATCCCCAAAAAGCACGGATCCAATCCCAAAACCACCCTAAACCTACCTGATGTTCTCCAAAACCCACAATTTACCATTTTCCACCACGATGACCAACGAGTACACAACAAAACCCAACGGAGACCCCCAAACACCTCAAAAATTTCCCAAAAAAGAACGGGACCACCCCAAGAAACAGAAGAAAACACCAAAAAACATGACTCTGCCCCAAAAGTCCCCCTAAACCTACCTGATGTTCTCCAAAACCCACAATTTACCCTTTTTCACCATGATGACCAACAAGAACCCAACTAAAACCCAACGGAGACCCCAAAACACGTCATAAACACCCCAAAAAAGAACAGGATCACCCAAAAAAAAAACAGAAGAAAAGACCAAATACCATGAATCCACCCCAAAATTCCCCTAAACCTACCTGAAGTTCTCCAAAACCCACAATTTACAATTTTCCACCACCATGACCACGGAAAACCCAAGGAATACCAACGGAGACCCCAAAACACGTCAAAAACATCCCAAAAAAGAACGGGATCACCCCCAAAAACGAAAGAAAATCCCCCAAAACCATAGATCCAATCCCAAAACCAACCTAAACCTACCTGATGTTCTCCAAAACCAACAATTTACCCTTTTCCACCATGATGACCACGGAAAACCCAACGAAACCCAACGGAGAACCCAAAACACGTCAAAAACACCCCAAAAAAGAACGGGACCACCCCAAAAACAGAAGAAAACGCTAAAAAAAAAAACAGAAGAATTCCCCCAAAACCATAGATACACCACCCAAAAAAAACTTAAAAACACCTGATATTCTCCAAAACCCACAATTTACACTTTTCCAACATGATGACCAACAAGAACCCAACAAAACCTAACGGAGAACCCAAAACACGTCAAAAACACGGCGAAAAACAACTGGATCACTAGAAAAAAAAACAGAAGAAAACCCTAAAAACCTTGAATCTGCCCCAAAAGTCCTCATAAACCTAGCTGATGTTCTCCAAAACCCACAATTTACACTTTTCCACCATGATGACCACGGAAAACCCATGGAAACCCAACGGTTTTAAGAAAATTAAGCAAAAGAATTTTCATAGTGTCTAGGCAAGCATTATGCAGCTCCTTACTTCAGCAGGGAGCTTTCGCAACTCCCGCTCCTCAAACAGAACTCCTTGTTTTTATAATACAAAAGACAATGAGCAAACATTTATGGTGTATTACCCTAAGTTTTTGGGTTAGGGTTTTTTGCGTCTTAATGTTTTGGGGTTAGGGTTTGGAGCGCCCTAAGTTTTCGGGCTAGGGCTTTGAGCATTCCTAACGTTTTGGGTTGGCTTTGGGTTTTGAGCATCCTAAGATTTTGGGTTGGGGGTTTTAGGCATAGGTCTTCAGGGGTTTAGTGTGGTAAATAGTTTGGGTTAGGTCTGTAGGGGTTTCGAGGTTTTTTGGATGTTAGGGCTTGAGGCTTTTTTTGTAAGGGCGGTGAGGGTTCCAGTGAGTGCTGGTAAATGCAGTTCTGGAGCACTCGGCCTGTGATTGGCCATGCTGGCTGTGCGGGGAATGCTGGTAGGTGTAGTTTTCCGGCACTGGGAGACCATGTTGTGTGCCCAGAGCATGCCGGGAGATGTAGTTCTCGGGACTCCGGACTTCCGGGAGGCCATGTTGCGTACCCAGAGTATGCCGGGAAATGTAGTTTTTGGATTCGGGACTTCCGGGAGGCCATGTTGAATGCCCAGAGCATTCCGGGAGATGTAGTTCTCGGGAACTAGGGTTAGGGGCCTGGGCTGGGGCTAGAGTTAGGGTTTCGGGTGAGGGTTGGGGTTGGGGGTTATTGTTAGGGTTAGTGGTTTAGGGTTAGGCTTAGAAGGTTATGGTTAGGGATAGGTTAGGGGTAGGTTTAGAGGGTTAGGGTAAGGGTTAGGGGTTAGGGGTTGGGACTGTGGTTAGGCTTAGGGTAAGGGTTAGGGTGAGGGTATTAGGGTTAGGGTTTGGGTTCAGATTAGGGTAAGGGTTAGGGCAAAGGTAAGTGTTAGGGTAAGGCTTAGAGTGAGGATAAGGTTTAGGGAAAGGGTTAGGTTTAGGGTAAGGGTTGGGGTAAGGGTTAGGGTAAGGGTAAGGATTAGGGTTAGGTTTAGGGTAAGAATAAGGGTAAGCTAATGGTTAGGATAAGGGTAAGGGTTAGGGTAAAGGTTTTCATTTGTTAAAACTGAAACGCAGTATGCAATCTGGGACGTCACAGCCAGAGCTGCCTATGGCAAGGTGAGAGAGGAAAAGATGGAGCAGATGTTCTACTCCTAGTTTTTTCTTTATACGTAAATAAAAGTTTGAGCTAATTCCAGTTGGAAGAGTTCCAATTACTTGCTTGGTCATAATGTCTTTTAATATTGAAAGCTGCAGCAAAAGCATGGGGATTTTTGCTTCTAGAAACACCCTAGTTCTCTTGTCTGCACTATGCATGCTTTTGAGCTAAAACTGATTAAAAAATAAAAAGAAAAATCACACACACACAAAAAAAACAAAACAAAACAAAACAAAACAAAACACCACAGCTGCTGCTGCTGCTCTCTTCCTACTTCCTTGTGCTTTGCCCCTACCCTTCCCAGGTGATTGGATTTGGGTGCTAGTCGGGGCCAAATGGTATGTGAGTCCCAGGCATCCCCTCAGAGAGCTCATTCTGCTTGGGCTGCTCTTTGGGGTGTTTGTTTTTCCTTCGGTCAGTTGCAGGCTTCTTCAGGTGGATGAGAGTTTATGGACTGATGCGTTTCCAAGTAGCGAGGGGTACGCACATCTTTTTGAGGTAACAGTTGGTAGGATCTGTTAGAATAAACTAATGTAGTATTGATGCCTTTATTGCATGCAGTTCTTTTTCAGGTGAGTAACTGTTGCGAGTAACTGAAGTCAATGTTACTTGGTGTGTTTGCTATGCAGTGCCTGTGCGGACTATTGCACGAGACACAGCTTTCTGACATTTGGCCCAGCAACTACTAAATAAGGGGAGGGGAGAAGCTGAAGAACGACCAAAGGACAAAGCCTGGGAGGAAGACTACGAGCCTTCAGTACGAGCGGCCCCCAGAGGGACCACCGGAGGCTGATAACGCCTGCACCAGTGGGAGGGTTTGGATTCTGGGAACTAATTAGAATAACCCTGCCTTTCGTAGAAGTAGTAATGAATATGTATTAGCCTAGCAGCATAAAAACCAGCCGCCTAATGTAACTTGTGTGCGTCTTGGTGGAGCAGAGACTCCTGGCGCACCCAGCGCTGCTTGCTTACCTCTATTCCTTTAATAAATCATAAACATTAATTGTAAGCCTATTTGGGACTCAGTCATTTATTACAAGTGGGCCCTCCCGATGGGTGGAAGCTGTCGGGATAGCTCGGGATGCTGAGGCGTGGTGCTGCAAGGAGGTTGGTGGTCGGTGGCGCCCTGGGGCAGGCCGAATTGGGAGGGGTCGAGGCGGCGGGTGGTCGGTGGCTTCTGTGGAAAAGGCGCTTGTATGGGGGGGCTGCGCATTCAGAGGAACCTTGACAGGCTGCAGATAGGGGCAGGCAGGAACCTTTTGAAGTTCAGGAGAGGGAAATGCCAAGCCCTACCCCTAGGGAGAAACACCTCTGTTTACCAGCACTGGCTAGCTCGATACTGAATAAGCATTTCTTCATGGAAGGGGTGCTTTGCTATTAGAACAGGCTGCCCGGGGAAGTGGTAAGAGACCCGATCCTTAAAAGTATTGAAGAGACATGTGGACATAGCCCGGGAGTCCGGCCTCCGGCAGGGCGGGAGCTGGCTCTTCCGAGCCCCTGTGCTCCGGTCTTGTGCGACGCGTTTGCAAGCAGCACCGGGTGCCGGGTCCGACATCGGACGGTTCGGGGACGGCGATTCCGGGGCCGTCGGCTAGCGGGGGCCGGCTATGTCGTGTCCCGGGGATCCGACTTCAGGGGGCGTGGGGGCCGGCCGTGCAGTGAAGCGGGGGGCTGGCGTCCGCCGGCTTCCCAGAGAGCGGGCTTTCGGTCCCGTGCGGTTCGGTGGCCGGCCGTCCCGAAACCCTGGGCACCGGTCCATTGCTAGACTCAGCGGGCTCCGGGGCCGAACTCGGCTTCTCGGGGCCGGCGGTCGCGGTGTCCAGGTGTCCCGCCTCGGGCGGCGCGGGGCCGGCTGTCCCTAGCAGCTGGGTTCCCAAGAGCTTCTGGGCTCCCAAGCGTCGCCCAAGACCGGATCCCAGAGAATCGGGACGGCCGGCCACACCGCTGCGACTAGCACAAGCGTCTCCCGACAACGGAGCCCAGGAGCTTGCGAGGGTCAGATTCCGCGCCCCGGGATAGAGAAACGGGGAGCGCGGGTCGGCCGGCCGCAGCTTCGCACGGGACCGAACCCCCTGTCTCCGGCACGGCCAGACCCCGAGCCGGCAGACAGCAGCCTCCCGCTTCACGGCACGGTCGACCCCCAACCCGCCCGAGTTCTGATCGCCGGGACACGGGACAGCCGGCCGCGCCGCCCGAGGCCGGACACCTGGAGCCCGGGACCGCCGTCCCTGACAAAGCCAAAGTCGGACCCGGACCCCGCTGCGGCTAGCACACGCGTCGCCCAGGACCGCAGCCTAGGACCTCGGGACGGTCGCATCCCGCGCCTCCGGCAGGAGCTACCCGGGAGGGCAGGACGGCCTGCCGCAGCTCCGCAAGAGACCGAACCTGCTGGATTCCGGGACGGCCAGAGCCCGAGCCGGTGGGCAGCAGCCTCCCGCTTCACGGCTCGGCAGGCACCTACGTCGCCCGACTTCGGACCCACGGGACAGCCGGCACCCGCGCCGCCGGAGGCCGGACACACGGGCCTCGGGATCGCCGTCCCCGAACCGCACGAAGTCACACACGGTCTCCGGTGCGTCCAGCACACGCATCGCAAAGACCGGAGCCCAGATTATAGGATCAGCCAGCCCCGCGCCGCCCGAGGTCGGACCGGGAACCCGGTGCGCTTGGCACATGCGTCGCCAAAGACCGGAGCCCTGGGAAGCGTGATGGCCGGACCCCACGCAGCCCGAGTTCGGACCCACGGGACATGGGACAGCCGGCACCCGTGCCGACGGAGGCCGGTCACGCGGGCCCCGGGACCACCGTCCCCGAGCCTCCCGAGGTCGGACCCGGACCCCGTGTGTTGGGGCTGTCTGAGCTGGAGTCACCTTTTCCCTGCAGCAGCCCGCACAGTGCTGTACTCTGCACTCGTAGCTGGAACAGCACTGATATCACTCCAGTGTTGTGTCTGCGTAGTGCTGGCACAGCATCAGGACTCCTTCCAAGCCCCCAAGAGCCAGCAGGCTAGGGGTGGGCAAGTTATGGGGAGGGGACGTTGTCGGGCCAGCTGACCTAAACCAACCAAAGCACGGCTTTCAGCCCCCCTGTTGTTAACTAACCAAGTGGCCTCTGGTAGGTTTATATCCTAATGTTTCCATGTTGCAGCACCCAGCGCTCGCAGCACAGTTTTTAACAGTCCATTGTACCTCTCAATCTTCCCAGAGGCTTGTGGGATCCCAGCTGCTTGGCTTCGTTGCCTTCTAGCTGTTGGGTATTGGCCCCACTATCCCAGCGTCGAAGCAGCCAAGTGAGGATGTGCTCACCTGGACGGCGACTGAAGGCTTTTCGTATTTCTCGCAGCTCACTCAAGGATAGAGACCGAGTAGTTTCTGATTCATCTATGATTTCAGTCTCTTCTTCGCGATGTTGCCGTGATAACGCTGCTTTAGAGCCGCTTGCCTTTTCCTCTTCTCCCTCATCCATAGGAGGCGCTCCTTCCCTTACTAAACGACCTGATCTCCGTTTCCACTGTTGTCTTTACTACGGGGGCGACTGATACCAAAGATGGTCGGTCCTCTGGGGTGGTCACAGTGTGTGCTGTCTCATCATCAAATTCAAGAACCTCCCTATCCCCTTGAGGGTGCTGGGCAATGTTAATTGACATCTGATAGGCGTAAGCCAGACCCCAGCAGAGTGCAGCCAGCTAGTGGAGTTCTCTAGTATTGCCAGGGTCAGGGCATACATCTTTCAAACATTCTACCACCTTTCTTGGATTTTGTACTTGTTCAGGGGTGAAATTTAGAACCATTGGAGGAGAAAACCGTGATAGGTACCTGCCCAAATCCCCCCACACACCTTGCCACCCACAACTTTGTCTGGGGACAGGTCCTTGGATAATATTCTTAATAAACTGCTTTGCCTTGGGGAAGAAGACAAACACTACACCTAGTATATGAGGATAATATCTCACCAGGGGTATCCAAGATACTGAAAGGCTGCTGTAATTAGCCCACAGGGAGAAAAGTGGAAGGCACCACACCCGATATTATTCACTGATTGACTGCTGGGGGCAAAAAAGAAAGCACTGTAATTCTTAATATTTTCAATAAGATAATCTCCAGGAGACCAGGAGGATAACAATGCCGGGCTTGAATACCAAACCAAACTGAAGGCCAGTATGTTACAGCACAACATGATAAAAAAACAAGCACAGACTTCAATGTTTTCTCCGACCGGATGTAAAGGAAAAAAGAAAAGAGAGAGTGGGCTACATACAACATATCCACACAGAAAAGTATTACCAGAAAACCGAGCATTATGACAACCAATATGTTAGTTGTAAATACTTCAATCAATACTATTGTTATCTCAACCCTCGAGCGCCACAACCCTTTTGGAGCCCAACCCTCGTTGGGCGCAAAAAAGGACTGTGGTGGTTTTACTCAGGTGGGCAGCCGAGCTCCACCACAACCGCTCTCTCGAGAAAATACTACACAGAGAACTCGAGGTTTGAAATAAGAAAGGTATAATTAAAGGGAAAGGGAATGGGGAGAAAAAGAAACAAAAGAAACAATAAGTCTGCATGGAAGCACCGAGAGAGAAAAAAATTATTCTCTACTTCCCATCAGCGAGCGGTGTTCGGCCACGTCCTGGGAAGCATGGCCTCAAACGCGTAGTGGATGTTCAGGAGGAACAGCCCCCTCCCCCACGAGAGCCCCCCCTTTTATTGCTGAGTGTGACATCGGGTGTTACAGAATATCCATTTGGTTGGTTTAGGTCAGCTGGCCCGACAACGTCCCCTCCCCATAACTTGCCCACCCCTAGCCTGCTGGCTCTTGGGGGCTTGGAAGGAGTCCTGATGCTGTGCCAGCACTACGCAGACACAACACTGGAGTGATATCAGTGCTGTTCCAGCTACGAGTGCAGAGTACAGCACTGTGCGGGCTGCTGCAGGGAAAAGGTGACTCCAGCTCAGACAGCCCCAACACACGGGGTCCGGGTCCGACCTCGGGAGGCTCGGGGACGGTGGTCCCGGGGCCCGCGTGACCGGCCTCCGTCGGCACGGGTGCCGGCTGTCCCATGTCCCGTGGGTCCGAACTCGGGCTGCGTGGGGTCCGGCCATCACGCTTCCCAGGGCTCCGGTCTTTGGCGACGCATGTGCCAAGCGCACCGGGTTCCCGGTCCGACCTCGGGCGGCGCGGGGCTGGCTGATCCTATAATCTGGGCTCCGGTCTTTGCGATGCGTGTGCTGGACGCACCGGAGACCGTGTGTGACTTCGTGCGGTTCGGGGACGGCGATCCCGAGGCCCGTGTGTCCGGCCTCCGGCGGCGCGGGTGCCGGCTGTCCCGTGGGTCCGAAGTCGGGCGACGTAGGTGCCTGCCGAGCCGTGAAGCGGGAGGCTGCTGCCCACCGGCTCGGGCTCTGGCCGTCCCGGAATCCAGCAGGTTCGGTCTCTTGCGGAGCTGCGGCAGGCCGTCCTGCCCTCCCGGGTAGCTCCTGCCGGAGGCGCGGGATGCGACCGTCCCGAGGTCCTAGGCTGCGGTCCTGGGCGACGCGTGTGCTAGCCGCAGCGGGGTCCGGGTCCGACTTTGGCTTTGTCAGGGACGGCGGTCCCGGGCTCCAGGTGTCCGGCCTCGGGCGGCGCGGCCGGCTGTCCCGTGTCCCGGCGATCAGAACTCGGGCGGGTTGGGGGTCGACCGTGCCGTGAAGCGGGAGGCTGCTGTCTGCCGGCTCGGGGTCTGGCCGTGCCGGAGACAGGGGGTTCGGTCCCGTGCGAAGCTGCGGCCGGCCGACCCGCGCTCCCCGTTTCTCTATCCCGGGGCGCGGAATCTGACCCTCGCAAGCTCCTGGGCTCCGTTGTCGGGAGACGCTTGTGCTAGTCGCAGCGGTGTGGCCGGCCGTCCCGATTCTCTGGGATCCGGTCTTGGGCGACGCTTGGGAGCCCAGAAGCTCTTGGGAACCCAGCTGCTAGGGACAGCCGGCCCCGCGCCGCCCGAGGCGGGACACCTGGACACCGCGACCGCCGGCCCCGAGAAGCCGAGTTCGGCCCCGGAGCCCGCTGAGTCTAGCAATGGACCGGTGCCCAGGGTTTCGGGACGGCCGGCCACCGAACCGCACGGGACCGAAAGCCCGCTCTCTGGGAAGCCGGCGGACGCCAGCCCCCCGCTTCACTGCACGGCCGGCCCCCACGCCCCCTGAAGTCGGATCCCCGGGACACGACATAGCCGGCCCCCGCTAGCCGACGGCCCCGGAATCGCCGTCCCCGAACCGTCCGATGTCGGACCCGGCACCCGGTGCTGCTTGCAAACGCGTCGCACAAGACCGGAGCACAGGGGCTCGGAAGAGCCAGCTCCCGCCCTGCCGGAGGCCGGACTCCCGGGCTATGTCCACATGTCTCTTCAATACTTTTAAGGATCGGGTCTCTTACCACTTCCCCGGGCAGCCTGTTCTAATAGCAAAGCACCCCTTCCATGAAGAAATGCTTATTCAGTATCGAGCTAGCCAGTGCTGGTAAACAGAGGTGTTTCTCCCTAGGGGTAGGGCTTGGCATTTCCCTCTCCTGAACTTCAAAAGGTTCCTGCCTGCCCCTATCTGCAGCCTGTCAAGGTTCCTCTGAATGCGCAGCCCCCCCATACAAGCGCCTTTTCCACAGAAGCCACCGACCACCCGCCGCCTCGACCCCTCCCAATTCGGCCTGCCCCAGGGCGCCACCGACCACCAACCTCCTTGCAGCACCACGCCTCAGCATCCCGAGCTATCCCGACAGCTTCCACCCATCGGGAGGGCCCACTTGTAATAAATGACTGAGTCCCAAATAGGCTTACAATTAATGTTTATGATTTATTAAAGGAATAGAGGTAAGCAAGCAGCGCTGGGTGCGCCAGGAGTCTCTGCTCCACCAAGACGCACACAAGTTACATTAGGCGGCTGGTTTTTATGCTGCTAGGCTAATACATATTCATTACTACTTCTACGAAAGGCAGGGTTATTCTAATTAGTTCCCAGAATCCAAACCCTCCCACTGGTGCAGGCGTTATCAGCCTCCGGTGGTCCCTCTGGGGGCCGCTCGTACTGAAGGCTCGTAGTCTTCCTCCCAGGCTTTGTCCTTTGGTCGTTCTTCAGCTTCTCCCCTCCCCTTATTTAGTAGTTGCTGGGCCAAATGTCAGAAAGCTGTGTCTCGTGCAATAGTCCGCACAGGCACTGCATAGCAAACACACCAAGTAACATTGACTTCAGTTACTCGCAACAGTTACTCACCTGAAAAAGAACTGCATGCAATAAAGGCATCAATACTACATTAGTTTATTCTAACAGATCCTACCAACTGTTACCTCAAAAAGATGTGCGTACCCCTCGCTACTTGGAAACGCATCAGTCCATAAACTCTCATCCACCTGAAGAAGCCTGCAACTGACCGAAGGAAAAACAAACACCCCAAAGAGCAGCCCAAGCAGAATGAGCTCTCTGAGGGGATGCCTGGGACTCACATACCATTTGGCCCCGACTAGCACCCAAATCCAATCACCTGGGAAGGGTAGGGGCAAAGCACAAGGAAGTAGGAAGAGAGCAGCAGCAGCAGCTGTGGTGTTTTGTTTTGTTTTGTTTTGTTTTGTTTTTTTGTGTGTGTGTGATTTTTCTTTTTATTTTTTAATCAGTTTTAGCTCAAAAGCATGCATAGTGCAGACAAGAGAACTAGGGTGTTTCTAGAAGCAAAAATCCCCATGCTTTTGCTGCAGCTTTCAATATTAAAAGACATTATGACCAAGCAAGTAATTGGAACTCTTCCAACTGGAATTAGCTCAAACTTTTATTTACGTATAAAGAAAAAACTAGGAGTAGAACATCTGCTCCATCTTTTCCTCTCTCACCTTGCCATAGGCAGCTCTGGCTGTGACGTCCCAGATTGCATACTGCGTTTCAGTTTTAACAAATGAAAACCTTTACCCTAACCCTTACCCTTATCCTAACCATTAGCTTACCCTTATTCTTACCCTAAACCTAACCCTAATCCTTACCCTTACCCTAACCCTTACCCCAACCCTTACCCTAAACCTAACCCTTTCCCTAAACCTTATCCTCACCCTAAGCCTTACCCTAACACTTACCTTTGCCCTAACCCTTACCCTAATCTGAACCCAAACCCTAACCCTAATACCCTCACCCTAACCCTTACCCTAAGCCTAACCACAGTCCCAACCCCTAACCCCTAACCCTTACCCTAACCCTCTAAACCTACCCCTAACCTATCCCTAACCATAACCTTCTAAGCCTAACCCTAAACCACTAACCCTAACAATAACCCCCAACCCCAACCCTCACCCGAAACCCTAACTCTAGCCCCAGCCCAGGCCCCTAACCCTAGTTCCCGAGAACTACATCTCCCGGTATGCTCTGGGCATTCAACATGGCCTCCCGGAAGTCCCGAATCCGAAAACTACATTTCCCGGCATACTCTGGGTACGCAACATGGCCTCCCGGAAGTCCGGAGTCCCGAGAACTACATCTCCCGGCATGCTCTGGGCACACAACATGGTCTCCCAGTGCCGGAAAACTACACCTACCAGCATTCCCCGCACAGCCAGCATGGCCAATCACAGGCCGAGTGCTCCAGAACTGCATTTACCAGCACTCACTGGAACCCTCACCGCCCTTACAAAAAAAGCCTCAAGCCCTAACATCCAAAAAACCTCGAAACCCCTACAGACCTAACCCAAACTATTTACCACACTAAACCCCTGAAGACCTATGCCTAAAACCCCCAACCCAAAATCTTAGGATGCTCAAAACCCAAAGCCAACCCAAAACGTTAGGAATGCTCAAAGCCCTAGCCCGAAAACTTAGGGCGCTCCAAACCCTAACCCCAAAACATTAAGACGCAAAAAACCCTAACCCAAAAACTTAGGGTAATACACCATAAATGTTTGCTCATTGTCTTTTGTATTATAAAAACAAGGAGTTCTGTTTGAGGAGCGGGAGTTGCGAAAGCTCCCTGCTGAAGTAAGGAGCTGCATAATGCTTGCCTAGACACTATGAAAATTCTTTTGCTTAATTTTCTTAAAACCGTTGGGTTTCCTTGGGTTTTCCGTGGTCATCATGGTGGAAAAGTGTAAATTGTGGGTTTTGGAGAACATCAGCTAGGTTTATGAGGACTTTTGGGGCAGATTCAAGGTTTTTAGGGTTTTCTTCTGTTTTTTTTTCTAGTGATCCAGTTGTTTTTCGCCGTGTTTTTGACGTGTTTTGGGTTCTCCGTTAGGTTTTGTTGGGTTCTTGTTGGTCATCATGTTGGAAAAGTGTAAATTGTGGGTTTTGGAGAACATCAGGTAGGTTTAGGGGGACTTTTGGGGTGGATTCATGGTATTTGTTTTTTTTTTCTGTTTTTTTTTTGGGTGATCCCATTCTTTTTTGGGGTGTTTTTGATGTGTTTTTGGGTCTCCGTTAGGTTTTGTTGGGTTCTTGTTGGTCATCATGTTGGAAAAGTGTAAATTGTGGGTTTTGGAGAATATCAGGTGTTTTTAAGTTTTTTTGGGTGGTGTATCTATGGTTTTGGGGGAATTCTTCTGTTTTTTTTTTAGCGTTTTCTTCTGTTTTTGGGGTGGTCCCGTTCTTTTTTGGGGTGTTTTTGACGTGTTTTGGGTTCTCCGTTGGGTTTCGTTGGGTTTTCCGTGGTCATCATGTTGGAAAAGTGTAAATTGTGGGTTTTGGAGAACATCAGGTAGGTTTAGGGGGACTTTTGGGGTGGATCAACGGCTTTTAGGGTTTTCTTTCGGTTTTGGGGGTCATCCCGCTTCTTTTTGTGGTGTTTTTGACGTGTTTTGGGGTTTCCGTTGCGTTTTGTTGATTTCCTAATGTGTTTTAAGTTTGTTGGGAGTGGACTTTGGGATTTGGAGAACATCAGGTAGGTTTAGTGTGTTTTTGGGGTGGATCTATGTTTTTTTGGGGTTTTCTTTCTTTTTTAGGGGTTATCCTGTTCTTGTTTGGGGTGTTTTTGACTTGTTTTGGGGTCTCCGTTGGGTTTTAGTTGGATTCTCGTTGGTCCTTAAGGGAAATGGGAGTGGATTGTGGGTTTTGAAGAAGATCAGGTGAGTTTAGGGTGGTTTTGCGGGGAAATTCATAGTTTTTGGTGTTTTTTCTTCTGATCCAGTTCTTTTTTGGGGTGTTTTTGAGGTGTTTTGGGGTTTCCGTTGGGTTTCGTTGAGTTCCTAATGGGTTTTATGGTGGTTGGGAGTGGATTTTGGGATTTGGAGAAGATCAGGTAGGTTTAAGGGTTTTCTTGGGGTTAAATCACGTATTTTCTTCTGATCCGGTTTGCTTTTGGGGTGTTTTTGAGGTGTTTTGGGGTTTCTGTTGCGTTTTGTTGAGTTCCTAATGGGTTTTATGGTGGTTGGGAGTGGACTTTGGGATTTGGAGAAGATCAGGTAGGTTTAGGCTGGTTTTGGGATTGGATCCATGCTTTTTGGGGATTTTCTTCCAGTTTTGGGGGTTATCCCGTTCTTTTTTGGGGTGTTTTTGACATGTTTTGATGTCTCTGTTGGGTTTTGTTGGGTTTTCTGTTGGCATCTTGGTGGAAAAGGGTAAATTGTGGGTTTTGGAGAACTTCAGGTAGGTTTAGGGGGACTTTTGGGGTGGATTCATGGTATTTGGGGTTTTCTTCTGTTTTTTTGGGGTGATCCCGTTCTTTTTTGGGGTGTTTTTGACGTGTTTTGGGGTTGTCCGTTGGGTTTTGTTGGGTTCTTGTTGGTCATCATTGTGAAAAAGGGTAAATTGTGGGTTTTGGAGAACATCAGGTAGGCTTAGGGGGACTTTTGGGGTGGATCTATGGCATTTGGGTTTTTCTTCTGTTTTTTGGGGAGATCCTGTTCTTTTTTTTTTTTTTTTTTTTTTTTTTTTTGACATGTTTTTTGTCTCCATTGGGTTTCGTTGGGTTTTCCATGGTCATCATGGTGGAAAAGGGTAAATTTGTGGGTTTTGGAGAACATCAGGTAGGTTTAGGCTGGTTTTGGGATTGGATCTGTGCTTTTTGGGGATTTTCTTCCAGTTTATGGGTGATCCCTTTCTTTTTTGGGGTGTTTTTGACGTGTTTTGGTGTCTCATTTTGGGTTTTCGTTTGGTTCATGTTGGTCATCATGGTGAAAATTGTAAATTTTTTGGGGGGGAATTTTCTTCCAGTTTTGGGGGTGATCCCGTTCTTTTTTGGGGTGTTTTTGACATGTTTTGGGGTCTGTGTTGGGTTTTGTTGGGTTCTTGTTTTTCATCATGTTGGAAAAGTTTAACTTGCGTGTTTTGGAGAACATCAGGTAGGTTTAGTGTCGTTTTGGGGTGGATCTATGTTTTTTGGGGATTTTCTTCCAGTTTTGGGGGTGATTCCGTTCTTGTTTGGGGTGTTTTTCACTTGTTTTGGGGTCTCCGTTGGGTTTTAGTTGGATTCTCGTTGGTCGTTAAGGGAAATGGGAGTGGATTGTGGGTTTTGAAGAAGATCAGGTGAGTTTAGGGTGGTTTTGCGGGGAAATTCATAGTTTTTGGTGTTTTTTCTTCTGATTCAGTTCTTTTTTGGGGTGTTTTTGACGTGTTTTGGGGTTTCCGTTGGGTTTCGTTGGGTTTTCCGTGGTCATCATGGTGGAAAAGTGTAAATTGTGGGTTTTGGAGAACATCAGGTAGGTTTAGGGGGACTTTTGGGGTGGATCAACGGCTTTTAGGGTTTTCTTTCGGTTTTGGGGGTGATCCCGCTTTTTTCTGTGGTGTTTTTGACGTGTTTTGGGGTTTCCGTTGCGTTTTGTTGATATCCTAATGTGTTTTAAGTTTGTTGGGAGTGGACTTTGGGATTTGGAGAACATCAGGTAGGTTTAGTGTGTTTTTGGGGTGGATCTATGTTTTTTTGGGGGTTTTCTTTCTTTTTTAGGGGTTATCCTGTTCTTGTTTGGGGTGTTTTTGACTTGTTTTGGGGTCTCCGTTGGGTTTTAGTTGGATTCTCGTTGGTCCTTAAGGGAAATGGGAGTGGATTGTGGGTTTTGAAGAAGATCAGGTGAGTTTAGGGTGGTTTTGCGGGGAAATTCATAGTTTCTGGTGTTTTTTCTTCTGATCCAGTTCTTTTTTGGGGTGTTTTTGAGGTGTTTTGGGGTTTCCGTTGGGTTTCGTTGAGTTCCTAATGGGTTTTATGGTGGTTGGGAGTGGATTTTGGGATTTGGAGAACATCAGGTACGTTTAGAGTGGTTTTGGGATTGGATCCGTGCTTCTTGGGGTTTTCTTTGGTTTTGGGGGTGATCCTGTTCTTGTTTGGGGTGTTTTTGACGTGTTTTGGGGTTTCCGTTGGGTTTCGTTGGGTTTTCCGTGGTCATCATGGTGGAAAAGTGTAAATTGTGGGTTTTGGAGAACATCAGGTAGGTTTAGGGGGACTTTTGGGGTGGATTCATGATATATGGGGTTTTCTTCTGTTTTTTTTTTTTTTTTTTTTTTTGGGGGGGGGGTGATCCAATTCATTTTGGGGGTGTTTTTGACGTGTTTTGGGGTCTCCATTGGGTTTCGTTGCGTTTTCCGTGGTCATCATGGTGGAAAAGGGTAAATTGTTGGTTTTGGAGAACATCAGGTAGGTTTAGGTTGGTTTTGGGATTGGATCTATGGTTTTGGGGGATTTTCTTTCGTTTTTGGGGGTGATCCCGTTCTTTTTTGGGGTGTTTTTGAAGTGTTTTGGGGTCTCCGTTGGTATTCCTTGGGTTTTCCGTGGTCATGGTGGTGGAAAATTGTAAATTGTGGGTTTTGGAGAACTTCAGGTAGGTTTAGGGGAATTTTGGGGTGGATTCATGGTATTTGGTCTTTTCTTCTGTTTTTTTTTGGGTGATCCTGTTCTTTTTTGGGGTGTTTATGACGTGTTTTGGGGTCTCCGTTGGGTTTTAGTTGGGTTCTTGTTGGTCATCATGGTGAAAAAGGGTAAATTGTGGGTTTTGGAGAACATCAGGTAGGTTTAGGGGGACTTTTGGGGCAGAGTCATGTTTTTTGGTGTTTTCTTCTGTTTCTTGGGGTGGTCCCGTTCTTTTTTGGGAAATTTTTGAGGTGTTTGGGGGTCTCCGTTGGGTTTTGTTGTGTACTCGTTGGTCATCGTGGTGGAAAATGGTAAATTGTGGGTTTTGGAGAACATCAGGTAGGTTTAGGGTGGTTTTGGGATTGGATCCGTGCTTTTTGGGGATTTTCTTCCAGTTTATGGGTGATCCCTTTATTTTTGGGGTGTTTTTGACGTGTTTTGGTGTCTCGTTTTGGGTTTTCGTTTGGTTCATGTTGGTCATCCTGGTGAAAAATTGTAAATTGTGGGTTTTGGAGAACATCTGGTAGGTTTAGGGGGACTTTTGGTGTGGATCTATGGCTTTTGGGGTTTTCTTTCGTTTTTAGGGTTTATCCCGTTTTTGTTTTGGGTGTTTTTGACTTCTTTTGGGGTCTCCGTTGGCTTTCGTTGGGTTTTCCATGGTCATCATGTTGGAAAATTGTAAATTGTGGGTTTTGGAGATCATCAGGTAGGTTTAGGGTGGTTTTGGGGTGGATCTATGATTTTGAAGGATTTTCTTCCAATTTTGGGGGTGATCCCTTTCTTTTTTTTTTTTTTTTTTTTTTTTTTTTTTTTTTTTGACGTGTTTTGTGGTCTCCGTTGGGTTTCGTTGGGTTTTCCATGGTCATCAATGTGGAAAAGTGTAAATTGTGGGTTTTGGAGAACTTCAGGTTGGTTTAGGGGGATTTTTGGTGTGGATCTATGGCTTTTGGGGTTTTCTTTCGTTGTTGGGGTTGAACCAGTTCTTTTTTGGGATGTTTTTGACGTTTTTGGGGTCTCCGTTGGGTTTTGTTGGGTTCTCGTTGGTCGTTAAGCTAAATGGGAGTGGATTGTGGGTTTTGAAGAAGATCAGGTGAGTTTAGGGTGATTTGGGAGGGAAATGCATAGTTTTGTTTTTTTTTTCTTCTGATCCAGTTCTTTTTTGGGGTGTTTTTGACGTGTTTTGGGGTTTCCGTTGCGTTTTGTTGAGTTCCTAATGGGTTTTATGGTGGGTGGGAGTGGATTTTGGGATTTGGAGAAGATCAGGTAGGTTTAAGGGTTTTCTTGGGGTTAAATCACGTATTTTCTTCTGATCCGGTTTGCTTTTGGGGTGTTTTTGAGGTGTTTTGGGGTTTCTGTTGCGTTTTGTTGAGTTCCTAATGGGTTTTATGGTGGTTGGGAGTGGACTTTGGGATTTGGAGAAGATCAGGTAGGTTTAGGCTGGTTTTGGGATTGGATCCATGCTTTTTGGGGATTTTCTTCCAGTTTTGGGGGTTATCCCGTTCTTTTTTGGGGTGTTTTTGACATGTTTTGATGTCTCTGTTGGGTTTTGTTGGGTTTTCTGTTGGCATCTTGGTGGAAAAGGGTAAATTGTGGGTTTTGGAGAACTTCAGGTAGGTTTAGGGGGATTTTTGGGGTGGATTCATGGTATTTGGGGTTTTCTTCTGTTTTTTGGGGTGATCTTGTTCTTTTTTGGGGTGTTTTTGACGTGTTTTGGGGTTGTCCGTTGGGTTTTGTTGGGTTCTTGTTGGTCATCATTGTGAAAAAGGGTAAATTGTGGGTTTTGGAGAACATCAGGTAGGCTTAGGGGGACTTTTGGGGTGGATCTATGGCATTTGGGTTTTTCTTCTGTTTTTTGGGGAGATCCCGTTCTTTTTTTTTTTTTTTTTTTTTTTTTTTGACATGTTTTTTGTCTCCATTGGGTTTCGTTGGGTTTTCCATGGTCATCATGGTGGAAAAGGGTAAATTTGTGGGTTTTGGAGAACATCAGGTAGGTTTAGGCTGGTTTTGGGATTGGATCTGTGCTTTTTGGGGATTTTCTTCCAGTTTATGGGTGATCCCTTTCTTTTTTGGGGTGTTTTTGACGTGTTTTGGTGTCTCATTTTGGGTTTTCGTTTGGTTTATGTTGGTCATCATGTTGAAAATTGTAAATTTTTTGGGGGGGAATTTTCTTCCAGTTTTGGGGGTGATCCCGTTCTTTTTTGGGGTGTTTTTGACATGTTTTGGGGTCTCTGTTGGGTTTCGTTGGGTTTTCTGTTGTCATGGTGGTGGAAAAGTGTAAATTGTGGGTTTTGGAGAACTTCAGGTAGGTTTAGGCTGTTTTTGGGGTGGATCTATTTTTTGGGGGTTTTCTTTCATTTTGGGGTGTTATCCCATTCTTTTTTGGGGTGTTTTTGACGTGTTTTGAGGTCTCCGTTTGTTTTTTTTGGGTTTCCATTGGGTTTTCTGGTGATTGGGAGTGGATTGTACATTTAGGAGAACATCAGGTAGGTTTAAGGGTTTTTTGTGTTGTTAAATCACATTTTTTCTTCTGATTCGGTTCGCTTTTGGGGTGTTCTTGACGTGTTTTGTGGTTTCCGTTGCGTTTCGTTGAGTTTTGACAAATTGACAAATCCTTGAAGTCCCTTTTGATTGCTCACAGGCTATGCGTTGCCACTCCTTCTCCTCCCAGATATAGGACGAGCAATCGGTAATAGTCTGACGGTTGAACCAAGCTGGGAAGCCTCCTTGTGATGTCCTAACCCAGGCCCTAGGAAGGCAGCAGATTTCCCTTAGAGGAGGGTCCCTTCTACATATTGGACCCTCTGTTCCGCTGATTGATAAATCACCCACAACTAAAACTCACCTTTTCTTCCTGCTGCCTGTGGTCACTATACGGGGGGGTTGGCTTTTCCAACCCTGCCAATATCTCTGGTGGAGAGGGATTATAGCCTTTTCCATCCATCGATTGCCTTTCGGCCTCCAGGGCCTTATACCTGTTGCGCAGGTCTACCTGATAGTGTGATATGGTTGAGATTTTGATAAAATTGCAAACACAAACATTAAAGTGATTACTGGTATCTACCACAGCATTATCTACGACTATAGAATCACAATGACTTCTCATGCAAACACAACCTTTCCCAATATATACAAGTACAGTATCAAGGGTTTCATTAGGATGTATCTCAACGTGGCAAATATTTTGCTCAGTGTCAAGACAAATGTCTTGGGATTCCAGCGTGTTACTTTCACAGATGGAACTTTTTTGTTCACGCACAATGCATGCATTTACATCAATTGTTTGCCACTTTCCTCCCTTTTGATGGGCCCATACTTTATGCCCTTTAGTATAAAGTATAGTTCCATTATGATTGAGTCCTAATGCAATGATTGGCTATACATTGTATACGGTGGCATTACTTATAGTAAGTATAAAGGACACAATTTGATCATTTTCTGCATAAAAGGTAAAGTTGACTAATTGCCACCATGCTTGAAAATCTTTTTCAAATTCTGAAGCATTATCCCAAATAAATTTTCGAATTTCAGTGGGCAAAGTTCCTCCTTCTCCCTGTCTCTAATAATAGCTGCTGCTAAAGATTGTATACATTACTGCATTTGGATACAGCTCCAAGCAAGGGAGGTATTGCCTTGGCTTTTTCCAAGGGCATGTACAATTAATTTATGATATAGAAGCCATTGCTTTGCTAAAGACAATAAGGATGATTTTTATTGGATGATCAAGTTACTGTAGTCAGAAACTAAACCTAACCCTAAACTAACCCTAACACTAACCCAACCCTAAACCTAACCCTAACCCTAACGGCTGCCCGCGGATCTAAACCTAACGCTCAAACCCTAATCCTAACCCTAACCCTAACCCGAACCGAACACTAAAGCTAAACCTAACCCTAACCCTTACCGTAAACCTAACCCTAACGTAACCCTAACCCTAACCCTAACCCTATTCCTAACACTAACCCTAACCCTAACCCTAACACTACCCCTAACCCTAACCCTAACCCTAAACCTAATCCTTACCCTAACCCTAACCCTAACCCTAACCCTAACCCTAACAACCCTAACCCGCTAACCCTAACCCTAACCCTAACCCTAACAGAATTCGAACCCTAACCCTAACCCTAACCGTATCCCTAATCCTAACCCTAACCCTAACCCTAACCCTAACCCTAACCCTAAGACCCTAACCCTAACCCTAACCCTAACCCTAACCCCTAACCCTAACCCTAACCCTAACCCTAACCCTAACCTTAACCCTAACCCTAACCCTCTAACCCTAACCCTAACGCTTACCCTAATCCTTACCCTACCCTTATCCTTACCATTACTCTATCCTTTACCCTAACTCCTAACCCTAACCCTAACCCTTACCCTAACCCTTACCATAAACCTAACCCTTTGCCTAAACCTAAACCTTATCCTCACCCTCAGCCTTACCCTAACCCTTACCCTTAGCCTTACCCTAACACTTACCCTTGCCCTAACCCTTACCCGTACCCTAATCTGAACCCAAACCCTAACCCTAATACTCTCACTCTAACCCTTACTCTAACCCTAACCACAACCCCAACCCCTAACCCTCACGCTAACCCTCTAAACCTACCCCTAACCTATCCCTAACCCTAACCCTCTAAGCCTAACAATAACCCCCAACCCCAACCCTCACCCGAAACCCTAACTCTAGCCCCAGCCCTAGCCCCTAACCCTAGTTCCCGAGAACTACATCTCCCGGTATGCTCTGGGCATTCAACATGGCCTCCCGGAAGTCCCGAATCCGAAAACTACATTTCCCGGTATACTCTGGGTACGCAACATGGCCTCCCAGTGCCGGAAAACTACACCTACCAGCATTCCCCGCACAGCCAGCATGGCCAATCACAGGCCGAGTGCTCCAGAACTGCATTTACCAGCACTCACTGGAACCCTCACCGCCCTTACAAAAAAAGCCTCAAGCCCTAACATCCAAAAAACCTCGAAACCCCTACAGACCTAACCCAAACTACTTACCACACTAAACCCCTGAAGACCTATGCCTAAAACCCCCAACCCAAAATCTTAGGATGCTCAAAACCCAAACCCAACCCAAAACGTTAGGAATGCTCAAAGCCCTAGCCCGAAAACTTAGGGCGCTCCAAACCCTAACCCCAAAACATTAAGACGCAAAAAACCCTAACCCAAAAACTTAGGGTAATACACCATAAATGTTTGCTCATTGTCTTTTGTATTATAAAAACAAGGAGTTCTGTTTGAGGAGCGGGAGTTGCGAAAGCTCCCTGCTGAAGTAAGGAGCTTCATAATGCTTGCCTAGACATTATGAAAATTCTTTTGCTTAACGTAACAAAAAATAGACCCCCCAACCCATTCTCCTTCTGCATCTCAGTTGCCTCTTTTGTTCAAAGACACTGTTGCAAAGCTCATGTAACCATCTCCTGATAAGTTGCTAAAGTAGTGTATCGACATACATGCCTTCCTGTCTAACGCTGGGCCAACATGACCAAATAATAAAAGAAGTTGAACCACAACGCCGAGGAAGACTACGGCCTTCATCTTCACGACCACCAGAGGGACAGAGACGACCCCCTAGCAACAGTGCGCGCAGTCGCAGAATATACCAGGATGTGCTGCGTAATCCCGGAATTAGCAAAATATAAATAAAAAGGGACTCTGGTGGGGGTGAGGTGCGTGCCGTTGGCGGAGCTGAGACTCCCCGGCCGCCCAGTGCTGTTTTGCTTGATGTTTGCTCACTCAATAAATTCCTTTCTATGATTAATACAATGCTCTATGAAAATTAATTAAGGGGGCAACTTATAACACTTTGGACGCTCAAAACCCTATCCCGAAAACATTAGGACGCTCCAAACTCTATCCAGAAAACTTAGGACTCTCCAAACCCTATTCCAAAAACTTAGGACGCTCAAAACCCTATCCTGGAAACATTGAGATGCTCAAAACCCTTTCTCGAAATCTTAGGATGCTCCAAACCCTATCCTGGAAACATTAAGATGCTCAAAACCCTAACCCAATTACTTAGGATGCTTGAAAGCCTATCCCAAAAAATTAGGGCACACAAAAGCCTAACCCCAAAAATTAAGATGCTCAAAATCCAAACCCCCAAAATTAGGATACTCAAAACCCTGGACCTGGAGAACCTAACCTGAAAAAACAAAACAAAACAAAACAAAAAAAAAGATCTTAAAACCCTAACCGTAAATAACTGACCAAAAATAAAACCTTAAGACTCTAACCCTAAAAAACATATCAACACTACAACCCAAAAAACTCTAATACCCTAACACGCTAACCCTGAAACCCTTAAAACCCTAACCCCCAAACCCTTAAAACCCTAACCGTTAAAACTCCAACCCTAAAAACCTTAAAATCCTAAACATAAACCCTGAAACCCCTTACCCTGAAACCCAACCCTAGTGCCCAATCCCTGAAACCTTAAAACCCTGAATCAATCTGTAGCAAATAGCATAGGCTGAGTCGAGGATCTCAGTACAGTAGCATTATTATTCGAGATTACAATGGCGGGTGTCCCACAAGCAGGAGGGTGCCTACCAGTTCCATACACAGTTTATACACTTTTTTTTTCTGCCGAGGACCGGGACCCTCCCGACCCTCCCCTGTTTCCCCTTTAACTGTGCTATTCAAGGTTCATAATCTAGCTGGTGCTTCACAGAAAATACACAGCTGCTGGCCTGTTACAAGTCACATTTCTTTTGAGGTTTTTACTCTTTGAGGTGGTAATGTTTCTTATGCCGTGATTTCCACCTAATTGCTGTAAGGATTCTGGTTGTCTGCGTTTTACAAGGTTGTCTGTTATAATAAATAAAAGTCCCAAATAGGATTACAATCAAAGTTTACAATTCACTGAATGAATAGAGGTAAGCAAACAGTGCTGGGTACGCCGGGAGTCTCTGCTCCACCAAGACGCGCACCAGTTATACACCAGTTACCTCCCTTAAGGGATATAGAGAAGCCCTCTCAGATACTTCCGTCCTGCTTCTCCTGCATGCGGCCGGAGGTCGGTCTAATTCTGGTGCTGTTGGTGGTGGAAGCTGGGGCAACGGTGGTACTGGTGGCGATACCACAGCCACCGGAGGGGGAGCCGCCGGGGGTGGATTGTTAGGATATGGAGGTGGTAGCTTATCCAACGGCTCACGTTTATCTTCTTTTTCTTTTTCATGTTCTTCTTGTTCTTCATATTTCTTACCTGCTTTTAGTGTAAATATTGAGGCTGGAAAAGGACGTGAAGTCCTCCTGATCCATAATCCTGCATAATCACTTTCTTCCTGGCTAAAAGGTTCCTTTGAATTAACATGGATATTTAAGGCCTGGCAAATCCAGTCTTCGAAGGTTCCAAAAACAGGCCAAAAGACATGTAGTCTTAAAGGCTCCTTTGGCCATTCTGTCACACAATACTGGACCATTTTTAATTTACTTTTTCCTTTTCTGGGGTCCCTATCATTCCAATTTCGAATCGTTATTCCTAATGGACTTTCTGGTGGTATGACTGGTAATTTGCTCCCTTTCTTCTGGTCTCTGGTCTTCAATTTTGTCTGACCCATCTAGGAATTTTACTATGGCAATTCCCACAGCCCTTGGTTACCTTAGTAAGAGTGTCTTGCAGGGGGTCGAGGACCTATCACACACCCACAAATCCTATAGGAATCCCTTCGGTCCTTCACCGGCCAAGTCCCTCGCGGGAGATTGGAACCGCGGTTAGAAGACCTCCACAATCGCTTCGGAACTAAGTTCCATCTCAGTCACACTCTTACACACACAGGCAACCGAACCCCACCCAACCGAACGGTATATGCTTTAAATGCTTACGACTCCGTCATCTTCGTTCGGATCTTCACACACACAATTATGGGCAAAATATAGTGCTGCAGCTGGCAAGGGAGCTGAAAAAAAGAATCAGAAACTTTGCTTACCTTTATTCAGGTTTAAGATGCCATTAGTTCCGACCTGACTCAAACAGCAGCCACCAAATGGTGGGGGTGCCTCTCCTAGATCAAACCAGAAATCAGGAACCAAAGCCCTCCCGGACGAGAGCCCACTTGTAATAAATGACTGGGTCCCAAATAGGATTGCAATTGAAATTTACAATTTATTAAATGAATAGAGGTAAGCAAGCAGCGCTGGGTGCACCAGGAGTCTCTGCTCCACCAAGACGCACACAAGTTACATTAGGCGGCTGGTTTTTATGCTGCTAGGCTAATACATATTCATTACTACTTCTACAAAAGGCAGGGTTATTCTAATTAGTTCCCAGAATCCAAACCCTCCCACTGGTGCAGGCGTTATCAGTCTCCGGTGGTCCCTCTGGGGGCCGCTCGTACTGAAGGCTCGTAGTCTTCCTCCCAGGCTTTTCTCTTGTCCATCTCCTTTGTCCATCTTGGCTGGATGGCAGACACTTGCATAGTGTCCCATGCAACAGTTGTAATAGTTAGCAGTTATTCTGAAACCCCTTTGTTCTCTTATCCTCTATTGACCGGAATTGCTGGACCATTCCTTTGCAAGATTCAAGAACTATATATATTAACCACTCTGGTTTTCTTAGACTTTTCATCATATCATGCGGCCCTAGCATTGTTCCATATTGACACGAATCAGATGAACTCATTTCACACTGTTAAGCTGTCTTATCACTGCAAGCATATCTCAATACCACCTTCCTTCCCTCTACAGGATGTAACTGCGCAAAAACAACATTTTTATTCCCACAACCTTGATCCCCTTACCCTGAAATCCTTATTCCCCTTAAACATAGCAACTCTAACCACAACCCTAACCCTTATTATCAACCCCCTAACGCTAATGACACTGACCTTAATCCAAACCCCAACCTGCCCCTAACCCCAGACAACCAACAACGAAACACACACACACAAAGATGGAAACTACAAAAAAGGCAAAACCCTGGATACAGGGCCCAAATCACAAATACGCAACCAAAATGCTACAGAAAAGCCCCAGATGCAGGCCCCAAATGCTACTGCTAGGCCTCAAAAGCTCAAGATGCATCCCAAAGCAAAAATGCAGACCCCAAACGTTACAGAAAAGCCCCCAAACCCAGGCTGCACAAGTCTACAAGCAGGCCCCAAACTGCCAACAGAAGCAGGCACCAACCACACCCAGATGCAGATCCCAACTGCCCACAAGCAGCTCCTACCCCACCACCCCCTCCCAAGAACTGGACTCCACCCAGACACTGGCCCAAGACCCGGGCCTGCCCCCCGCCACCCCCCCTACCCTCCCCCCGACACAGGTGTACAAGCAGCTCACAACCCGCCCCTTCAGAGACCGGTCCCACTCCCCCCCCCCCCCCCCAAGACATGGGATGCGGAGGTGTACAACCAACTCCCAACTCCCTCCCCCTCAAAGGGAGGCCCCAAAGACCCCCAAATGGAGGCTCCTAGAGTGAACAAGCACCTCCCAACTCCCCCAGGCACAGGCCCACCCCCCCCCCCCAAACACAGGCCACAGAGGTGTATAAACAGCCCAGACCCCCCTCCAAGACCATGGCCCCTATAGTGTACAAGCAGCTCCCAACCACCCACAGATGCAGGCCCCAACCCTTTTCAAAAGGGAGGCACCTAGAATGCATGAGCAACTCCCAACCCCCCTCAAATAAAGACCCCAAAAGTGTACAAGTAGCTCCCCACCAGAGACAGGACCCAAAGGTGTACAACCAGTTCCCAACACCCCTGAGACACAGGCCCCAACCCCCTCCCCAGACACAGGGACCCAAATTCTACAAGCAGCTCCCAACCCCTACCAGGCAGGCCCCCTACCCTATACAAGCAGCTCCCAACCCTCCCCCCCCCCCCCGAGGGAGGCCCCCAAGCCCCCCACAAACACAGGCCCCTACAGTGTACAGGCAGCTCCCAGCCACCCCCAGATGCTGGCCCCAAAGTTGTACAAACAGCTCCCAGCCACCCTGCAGAAACAGATTCCTACATTGTACAAGCAGTTCCCAGCCCGCTAGACACAGGCCCTGACCCCCCACAGATGCAGGCCCCAAAGGTGTACAAGCAGCTCCCACCCCTCCCCCAGACGCAGGTCCCAAGCCCCCCCCCCCAAACACAGGCCCCTACAACCAGCACCCAACCCCCTACCCCCGATGCCAGGCCCAAAGGTGTAGAAGCAGCTCCAAACCTCCTCCCTCAACCCAGGCTCCAACAGTGTACAAGCAGCTCCCAACCAACCCTCCCCTTCCCCCCCCCCCCCCGACACAGGCTCCAAAGGAATACAAAGAGCTCCCACCCCTCCCCCAGATGCTGGTCTCAACCCCCCCCGCCCCCAGAAGCAGGCCCCAAAGGTGTAGAGTCAGCTCCCAACCCCCTCCATGCTGGCCCCAAGGGTCTACAAGCAGCTCCCCCCTTGCCCCCAGATACCGGCCCCCAGACACAGACCCCAAAAGCCTAATCACAGGCCCTGAACTCTAGAGGCAGGCTCCAAAACCCAGGACAAAGCCCCAGTGGTTCGAGACAGGGCCCAAATCCCAGACACAGGCCCCAAACGCTAAACATATGCCAAAAAAAGTATTAGTGCTGGTGCCAAATGTTACAGTGTCTGTAAAAAAAAAAAAAGCCCAAAAGCCCGAGATGCTCAAGGCTGAGACGTAACTTGGCTTTTTGAATTACTGGAAAGCAGCTTTCATTCTCAGATAATTGTGTGCAGGCTAGATAGGATGGGGCTTCAGGCACCTCTTCACCTGAGGAAACACACTGCCATCAGGCACCGCTGTGCCAGACAAGCTTGTTCTGCTAGAACACCCTACTCAGATGCACTGTGGCATTCAAGTGAACTGCTTTCATGCAAATATAACGACTGATGTTACAACCCACCTTGCCTGTGGCACCTGATGAACAGAAGAGTAAGCCACCGCAGCGCTTCAAAACCATCCCTGCACGTGCCGCTCCTTGTCGCTCTCTGGCCTTATCTCATATCCTTATCCACTTCTGTGGAGAGCCTGCCACGGCACCTGCAAAGCAAGACGGACACCTTTCATAGTCACCTTGTGCTACTTGGTCGTTCTGCTCCAACCCAGCTCATGACCAGCCCCTCTTCTTACACAGCTCTTCAGAGTGCAGTTTGCTCCTTTGAGCCTGTGCGAGACACCTGTGAAAGAAAAAGAAACGCATAGGCCGATGCAGCATCCAAAGACACAGCACAACTAGGTAAGTTACTCTCATCTGCTCCCTTACCTCTGCCGCTTACCAGCCCCCGAGGCAGATGCTTCAATCTACCCTCTTCAAACAGCTACAACACCTCTAAAAGACAAAGAGGGGATGCTTAGAGGAACGGTGAGACATACCTACAAAACAACAACTGCTACATCTGTTCCTCACTCACCTTGCCAGAGGCAGCTCTGCGTGTGACGTCCCAGGTTGTACACTGCGTTACCTAACCCTTACCGTAACCCTTACCCTAACCCTTCTCACCCTTACCATTACCCAAATCCTTACCTTTACTTTTTCCTTACCCTTACTCTTTCCTTTAACCATAACCTTACCCTTACCCTATACCTTACTCCAACCCTTCCCCTTACCTTCCCCTTCCCCTTCCCCTTAACCTAACCCTAAACCTTAAACCTTACCGTAAAGCTTACCCTTTCTGCTACACTTACCCTTAGCCTAAATCTAAACCTTACACTTACCCTTAGCCTAACCCTCACCCTTACCATTACCCATACCCTTATTCTTACTCTTATCCTAACCCTTACCTTTACACTTACGGTTACCATTAACCTTACCCTTACCCTAACAGTTATCCTTAACCTAACCCTTACCCTAAACCTTACACTTACTCTTAACATTAACCTTACCCTTAACCTTAAGCTAATACTTAACCTTACGTTTTTCTCACCCTAACCCTATAATTAACCATAACCATTACCCTAACACTTAACCTTACCCTTACAATAAGCCACACAACAACACTTAAATGTACACTTACGCTTAAACTTGCCCTAGCAATTACTCGTACAATTAAAATATTAATTAATTAAATTAAAAAATTTTAATTTAAAATAAATTGAATTAAAAAATTAAAATACCCTTATCCTTATACCTTATCCTTAACCCTCACCCTTATCATTACCAATACCCTTACTCTTACACTTATTCTTATACATACAACTTACCCGTTTCCTAACACTTAACCCTAACCTAACTCTAACCCTAAACCTTACCTGAACCCTTTCCAGTACCATTACATTAACCCTTACCCTTAACCTAAACCTTACACTTGCTCTTAACCTTAACCTAATACTTACCTTTACATTTTCCTCACACTAACCCTAAAATTAACCCTAACCATTACCCTAACAGTTACCCCTAACCTAACCGTTACTCTAACACTTACAGTGACCCGTACACTTAAACATACCCTTACACTTACTCTTACCCTAACCCTTACCCTTATCATAACCCATACTCTAACACATACTTCCACCCGTACCCTTACGCTTTCCGTTACCCTAACTCTTACCCTTACCCTTACCCTTACCCTTACCCTTACCCTTACCCTTACCCTTACCCTTACCCTTACCCTTACCCTTACCCTTACCCTTACTCTTACCCTATCCCTTACCCAATCCCTTACCCTATCCCTTACCCTTAACCTAACCCTAAACCTTACCCTTATCCTAACACTTACCCTTACCGTAAACCTTACCCTTTCTGCTACACTTACCCTTAGCCTAAATCTAAACCTTACACTTAACCTTAGCCTAACCCTCACCCTTACCATTACCCATACCCTTATTCTTACTCTTACCCTAACCCTTACCTTTACACTTACGGTTACCATTAACCTTACCCTTACCCTAACACTTATCCTTAACCTAACCCTTACCCTAAACCTTACCCCAACCCTTACCCTGACCCTTACATTAACCCAAACCCTTACCCTAAACCTTACACTTACTCTTAACCTTAACCTTAGCTGCAACCTAATACTTACCCTTACGTTTCCCTCACCCTAACCCTAAAATTAACCCTAACCATTACCCTAACAAGTGTTAACCTTACCCTAACCCTAAAATTACTCGTACAATTACCCTTACGCTTACCCTTACCCTTAACCTAAGCCTAAACCATACAGTAAACCTTACCCTTTCTGCTACACTTACCCTTAGCCTAAATCTAAACCTTACACTTACCCTTAGCCTAATCTTTACCCTTAACCTAACCCTAACCCTAAACCTTATCCCAGCCCTTACCCTGACCCTTACATTAACCCTAACCCTTACCCTAAAACTTACACTTACTCTTAACCTTAACCTTACCCTTAACCATTACCCTAACACTTACCCTTACGTTTCCCTCAACCTAACCCTAAAATTAACTCTAACCATTACCCTAACACTTACCCTTACCCTAACCCTAAACGTAACTCTAACCCTTACTCTAAACCTTACCCTGACCCATAACCTTACACTTACCCTTACCCTTACCATAACCCATACCCTAACACGTACTTGTAGCCTTAAACTTACCGTTCCCCTTACCCTTACCTTTACTGTCTCTGTTAGCCTTACACTTACACTTAACATAAACCTTAACCTTAACCTAACACTTATCATAAGCCATACAACAACACTTACATGTAAATTTACGCTTGACTTACCCTAGCAATTACTCGTACAATTACCCTTAACCTTACTATTAAGCTAACCCTAAACCTTACCCTTATGATAACACTTACCCTTATCCTAAACCTTACCCTTTCTGCTGCACTTACAGTTTTCCTAATTCTAAATCTTACCCTAACCCTCACCCTTACCTAAATCTAACCATTACCCTAAGCCTCACCCTTACCCTTACCATTATACTTACTTTTACCCTTAACCTAAACCTTACCCCAACCGTTACCCTGACCCTTACATTAACCCTAACCCTTACCCTAACCCTAACCCTAACCCTAACCCTAACCCTAACACTAACCCTAACCCTAACCCTGACCCTGACCCTGACCCTGACCCTGACCCTAACCCTAACCCTAACCCTAACCCTAACCCTTACTCTAAACCTAACCCTTAACCTAAACCTTACACTTAATCTTATCTTTAACCTTACCCTTAAACTAATACATACCCTTACGTTTCCCTCATCATAACCCTAAAATTAACCGTAACCATTACCCTAACACTTATACTTACCTAACCAGAAAACTTACTCTAACTTTTACCCTGAGCCAGAACCTTAGACTTGCCCTTCCCCTTCCCCTTACTAATACCGTTACCATAACCCTTACCCATACACTTACAGTTACCATTAACCTTACCCTTACCCTAACACTTACCCTTACCCTATCCCTTACACTTATCCATACAAATTACGCTTTCCCTAACACTTAACCTTAACCTAACCCTAACCCTAAACCTTACCTGAACCCTTACTCTGACCCTTACATTAACCCTTACCCTAAAACTTACACTTAACCTTAACCTTACCCTTAACCTTAACCTAATACTTACCCTTACTTTTCCCTCAACCTAACCCTAACATTAACCCTAACCATTACCCCAACACTTACCCTTACCCTTACCCTTACCCTTACCCTTACCCTTACCCTTACCCTTACCCTTACCCTTACCCTTACCCTTACCCAAACCCTTACCCTTACCCTTACCCTTACCCTTACCCTTACCCTTACCCTTACCCTTACCCTTACCCTTACCCAACCCTAAACCTTACCCTTATCCTAACACTTACCCTTACCGTAAACCTTACCCTTTCTGCTACACTTACCCTTAGCCTAAATCTAAACCTTACACTTACCCTTAGTCTTACCCTCACCCTTACCCTTACCCATACCCTTATTCTTACCCTTTCCCTAACCCTTACCTTTACACTTACGGTTACCATTAACCTTACCCTTACCCTAACACTTATCCTTAACCTAACCCTTACCCCAACCCTTACCCTGACCCTTACATTAACCCTAACCCTTACCCTAAATCTTACACTTACTCTTAACCTTAACCTTAGCTGTAATCTAATACTTACCCTTACGTTTCTTTCACCCTAACCCTAAAATTAACCCTAACCATTACCCTAACACTTACCCTTACCCTAACCCTTACTGTAACCCTTTACAATGAACCATACGCTTACACATACCCTTACCCTTACTCTTACTCTACCCTTACCCTTACCATAGCCCATACTCTAACACATACTTCTACCCTTCACCTTACTGTTACCCTTACACTTACTCTATTTGTTACTCTTACGCTTATCCTTAACATAAAACTTACTCTTAACCTTACCCTTACCATAAGCCATAGAACAACACTTACATGTTCACTTACGTTTCCACTTACCCTGGCAACTACTCGTACAATTAACCTTACCCTTACCCTTACCAAACCATTACCCTTACCCTTAACCTAATCCTCAACCTTACACTTATCCTAGCACTTACCCTTACAGTAATCCTTACCCTTTCTGCTACACTTACTCTTTGCCTAATTCTAAACCTTACCCTACACTCACCCTTACCCTTATCATAATGCTTACATTAACCCTTAACCTAAACCTTACCCCAACCTTTACCCTGACCCTTACATTAACGCTAACCCCTACCCTAAACCTTACACTTACTCTTAACCTTAACTTTACTCTTAACATTAACCTAATACTTACGCATATGTTTTCCTGACTTTAACCCTTAAATTTACCCTAACCATTACCCTAACACTTAACCTTAACCTAACCCTAAAATTACTCGTACAATTACCCTTACCCTTACCCTTAACCTAAGCCTAAACCTTACAGTAAACCTTACCCTTTCTGCTACACTTACCCTTAGCCTAAATCTAAACCTTACACTTACCCCTACTGTAACCCTCACCCTTATCATTACCAATACCCTTACTCTTACCCTTACCCTAACCCTTCTCCTTACACTTACTGTTACCTTTAACATTACCCTTACCCTAACACTTACACTTACCCCTATCCATGCCCTTACCCTTACCCTAATCTTTACCCTTAACCTAACCCTAACCCTAAACCTTATCCCAGCCTTTACCCTGACCCTTACATTAACCCTAACCCTTACCCTAAAGCTTACACTTACTCTTAACCTTAACCTTACCCTTAACCATTACCCTAACACTTACCCTTACGTTTCCCTCACCCTAAGTCCTAAAATTAACCCTAACCATTACCCTAACACTTACCCTTACCCTAAACCTAACCGTAACTCTAACCCTTACTGTAACCCTTACCCTGACCCGTACCCTTACACTTACCCTTACCCTAAGCCTTTCCCTTACCATGACCCATACCCTAACACGTACTTGTAGCCTTAACCTTACCGTTCCCCTTACCCTTACCTTTACTGTCTCTGTTAGCCTTACACTTACACTTAACATAAACCTTAACCTTAACCTAACCCTTATCATAAGGCATACAACAACTCTTACATGTACACTTACGCTTGCACTTACCCTAGCAATTACTCGTACAATTACCCTTAACCTTACTATTAAGCTAACCCTAAACCTTACCCTTATCCTAACACTTACCCTTATCCTAAACCTTACCCTTTCTGCTACCATTACCCATACCCTTATTCTTACCCTTACCATAACCCTTACCTTTACACTTACGGTTACCATTAACCTTACCCTTACCCTAACACTTATCCTTAACCTAACCCTTACGCTAAACCGTACCCCAACCCTTATCCTGACCCTTACATTAACCCTAACCCTTACCCTAAACCTTACACTTACTCTTAATCTTACCCTTAACATTCACCTAATACTTACGCATACGTTTTCCTGACTTTAACCCTTAAACTAATCCTAACCATTACCCTAACACTTAACCTTACCCTAACCCTAACAACCCTTACTCTAACCCTTACCCTGACCCGTACCCTTACACTTACCCTTACCCTTACCCTTTTACTTACCCTAATTCTTACCCATAGCATAACCCATACCCTAACACATATTTGTACCCTTAACCTTACCGTTACCCTTAACCTTACCCTTACCCTTACTCTATCCGTTACCCTTACGCTTACTCTTTACATAAACCTTACTTTTGACCTTACCCTTACCATAAGCCATACAACAACACTTACATGTACACTTACGCTTACACTTACCCTAGCAATTCCTCGTACAATTACCCTTACCCTTACCCTTACCCTTAACCTAAGCCGAAACCTTAAACCTTACAGTAAACCTTACCCTTTCTGCTACGTTTACCCTTAGCCTAAATCTAAACCTTACTTTAAATCTTACTAAACATTACTTTAAATCTTACCCTTACTGTAACTCTCACCCTTATCATTTCCAATACCCTTTCTCTTACCCTTACCCTAACCCTTCTCCTTACACTTACTGTTACCTTTAACATTACCCTTACCCTAACACTTACACTTATCCTTATCCATGCCCTTACCCTTACCCTAATCTTTACCCTTAACCTAACCCTAACCCTAAACCTTACCCCAACCCTTACCCTGACCCTTACATTAACCCTAACCCTTACCCTAAAACTTACACTTACTCTTAACCGTAACCTTACCCTTAACATTAACCTAATACTTACCCTTACGTTTCCCTCACCCTAACCCTAAAATTAACCCTAACCATTACCCTAACACTTACCCTTACCCTAACCGTAACTCTAACCCTTACTCTAACCCTTACCCTGACCCGTACCCTTACACTTACCCTTACCCTAAGCCTTTCCCTTAGCATAACCCATACCCTAACACGTACTTGTAGCCTTAACCTAACCGTTCCCCTTACCCTTACCCTTACCTTTACTGTCTCCGTTACCCTTACACTTACACTTAACATAAACCTTAACCTTAACCTAACCCTTATCATAAGCCATACAACAACACTTACATGTGCACTTACGCTTGTACTTACCCTAGCAATTACTCGTACAATTACCCTTAACCTTACTATTAAGCTAACCCTAAACCTTACCCTTATCCTAACACTTACCCTTATCCTAAACCTTACCCTTTCTGCTACACTTACCCTTTGCCTAATTCTAAACCTTACCCGAACCCTCACCCTTACCTTAATCTAACTAAAATCTAACCATTACCCTAACCCCTCACCCTTACAATATACATATTTTTACCCTTTACCTAAACCTTTACCCCAACCCTTACCTTGACCCTTACATTAACCCTAATCCTTACACTAAACCTTACACTTACTCTTAACCTTAAACTTAGCTGTAACCTAATACTTACTCTTACGTTTCCCTCACCCTAACCCTAAAATTAACCCTAACCATTACCCTAACACTTACCCTTACCCTAACCCTTACTCAAACCCTTACAATGACCCGTACTTTTACACATACCCTTACACTTACCCTTACTCTTAAACTTACACTAACCCTTACCCTTAACTAAATCTAACCCTTACACTAAACATCATCCTTACCCTTACCATTATCCCTTCTCTTACCCTTATCCTAAACGTTTCCCAAACCCTTACCCTTACATTAAACCTAACCCTTACCATAACTCTTAACCTTATCCTTAAACTTAACCTAATACTTACCCTTATGTTTCCCTCACCCTAAACCTAAAATTAGCCTAACCATTACCCTAACACTTACCCTTACTCTAACCCTTATCCTCAACTTAAGTGTAAGTGTTAGGATAACGGTAACCTTAAGGGTGACCCTTAAGCTTATCCTTAATGTTTATGGTTAGGTTAAGGGTAATTGTACGAGTAATTGCTAGGATAAGTGTAAGCGTAAGTGTACATGTAAGTGTTGATGTATGGCTTATGGTAAGGGTAAGGTTTATGTTAAGGGAAAGCGTAAGAGTAATGGATAGAATAAGGGTAAGTGTAACGGTTAAGTGTTAGGGTAATGGTTAGGGTTAATTTTAGGATTAGGGTGAGAAAAATGTAAGGTTAAGTACTAGCTTAAGGTTAAGTGTAAGGTTAAGGTTAAGATTAAGTGTAAGGTTTAGGTTAAGGGTAAGGCTTCAGGGAAGGGGTAAAGTTCAGGGAAAGGTTTAGGGTAAGGTTTAGTGTTAGGTTCAGCTTAAGGGGAAGGGTTGGTGTAAGGTTAAGGGTATGGATAAGGATAAGGGTAAGGGTAAGGGTTAGCGTAAGAGTAAGATTAATGGTAAGGTTTATGTTAAGGGTAAGCGTAAGGGTAACGGATAGAGTAAGGGTAAGGGTACAAATATGTGTTAGGGTATGGGTTATGGTATGGGTAAGAGTTAGGGTAATGTAAGGGTAAGGGTGAGTGTAAGGGTATGGGTCAGGGTAAGGGTAAGAATAAGGGTTAGGGTTAGGGTAAGGGTAAGTGTTAGAATAATGGTTAGGGTTAATTTTAGGGTTAGGGTGAGGGAAACGTAAGGGTAAGTATAGGGTTAAGGTAAGGGTAAGTGTAAGGTTTAGATTTAGGCTAAGGGTAAGTGTAGCAGAAAGGGTAAGGTTTACTGTAAGGTTTAAGGTTTCGGCTTAGGTTAAGGGTAAGGGTAAGAGTAAGGGTAATTGTACGAGGAATTGCTAGGGTAAGTGTAAGCGTAAGTGTACATGTAAGTGTTGTTGTATGGCTTATGGTATGGTAAGGTCAAGGGTAAGGTTTATGTTAAGGGTAAGCGTAAGGGTAAGGGATAGAGTAAGGGTAAGGGTAAGGTTAAGGGTAACGGTAAGGTTAAGGGTACAAATATGTGTTAGGGTATGGGTTATGGTATGGGTAAGAATTAGGGTGAGTATAAGGGTAAGGGTAAGTGTAAGGGTACAGGTCAGGGTAAGGGTTAGAGTAAGGGTTAGGGTAAGTGTTAGGGTAATGGTTAGGGTTAGTTTTAGGGTTAAAGTCAGGAAAACGTATGCGTAAGTATTAGGTTAATGTTAAGGGTAAGGTTAAGGTTAAGAGTAAGTGTAAGGTTTAGGGTAAGGGTTTGGGTTAATGTAAGGGTCAGGGTAAGGGTTGGGGTAAGGTTTAGGGTAAGGGTTAGGTTAAGGATAAGTGTTAGGGTAAGGGTAAGGTTAATGGTAACCGTAAGTGTAAAGGTAAGGGTTAGGGAAAGGGTAAGAATAAGGGTATGGGTAAGGGTAAGGGTGAGGGTAAGACTAAGGGTAAGTGTAAGGTTTAGATTTAGGCTAAGGGTAAGTGTAGCAGAAAGGGTAAGGTTTACGGTAAGGGTAAGTGTTAGGATAAGGGTAAGCTTTAAGGTTAGGTTAAGGGTAAGGTATAGGGTAAGGGTAAGAGTAAGGGTAAGGGTAAGGGTAAGGGCAATGGTAACGGTAACAGTAAGGGTAAGTGTTACGGTAAGGGTAAGGGTTACGGTAAGGGTACGGGTACGGGTAGAAGTATGTGTTAGAGTATGGGTTATGGTAAGGGTAAGGGTTAGGGTAAGGGTAAGTGTTGGAGTAATGGTTAGAGTTAATTTTAGGGTTAGGGTGCAGGAAACGTAAGGGTAAGTATTAGGTTAAGGTTAATGGTAAAGTTAAGGTTAAGTGTAAGTTTTAGGGTAAGGGTTAATGTAAGGGTCAGGGTAAGGGTTCAGGTAAGGTTTAGGGTTAGGGTTAGGTTAAGGTTAAGTGTTAGGGTAAGCGTAAGTTGTATGGATAAGGATAAGTGTAAGGGATAGGGTAAGGGTAAGTGTTAGGGTAAGGGTAAGATTAATGGTAACCGTAAGTGTTAGGGTAAGGGTAAGAGTAAGGGGAAGGGGAAGGGGAAGGGGAAGGGGAAGGGGAAGTCTAAGGGTCCGGGTCAGGGTAAAAGTTAGAGTAAGGGTTAGGGTTAGGGTTCGGTAAGGATAAGTGTTAGGGTAATGGTTACGGTTAATTTTAGGGTTATGATGAGGGAAACGTAAGGATATGTATTAGTTTAAGGGTAAGGTTAAAGTTAAGATTAAGTGTAAGGTTTAGGGTAAGGGTTAAGGTTAGAGTAAAGGTTAGGGTTAGGGTTAGGGTTAGGGTTAGGGTTAGGGTTAGGGTTAGGGTTAGGGTTAGGGTTAGGGTAAGGGTTAGGGATAATGTAAGGGTCAGGGTAAGGGTTGGGGTAAGGTTTAGGTTAAGGGTAAAAGTAAGTATAATGGTAAGGGTAAGAGTGAAGGTTAGGGTAATGGTTAGATTTAGGTAAGGGTGAGGATTAGGGTAAGATTTAGAATTAGGCAAAGGGTAAGTGTAGCAGAAAGGGTAAGGTTTAGGATAAGGGTAAGTGTTAGGATAAGGGTAAGGTTTAGGGTTAGCTTAATAGTAAGGTTAAGGGTAATTGTACGAGTAATTGCTAGGGTAAGTACAAGCGTAAGTGCACATGTAAGTGTTGTTGTATGGCTTATGATAAGGGTTAGGTTAAGGTTTGTGGGTTTTGGAGAACATCAGCTAGGTTTATGAGGACTTTTGGGGCAGATTCAAGGTTTTTAGGGTTTTCTTCTGTTTTTTTTCTAGTGATCCAGTTGTTTTTCGGCGTGTTTTTGACGTGTTTTGGGTTCTCCGTTAGGTTTTGTTGGGTTCTTGTTGGTCATCATGTTGGAAAAGTGTAAATTGTGGGTTTTGGAGAACATCAGGTAGGTTTAGGGGGACTTTTGGGGTGGATTCATGGTATTTGTTTTTTTTTTCTGTTTTTTTTTTGGGTGATCCCATTCTTTTTTGGGGTGTTTTTGATGTGTTTTTGGGTCTCCGTTAGGTTTTGTTGGGTTCTTGTTGGTCATCATGTTGGAAAAGTGTAAATTGTGGGTTTTGGAGAATATCAGGTGTTTTTAAGTTTTTTTGGGTGGTGTATCTATGGTTTTGGGGGAATTCTTCTGTTTTTTTTTTAGCGTTTTCTTCTGTTTTTGGGGTGGTCCCGTTCTTTTTTGGGGTGTTTTTGACGTGTTTTGGGTTCTCCGTTGGGTTTCGTTGGGTTTTCCGTGGTCATCATGTTGGAAAAGTGTAAATTGTGGGTTTTGGAGAACATCAGGTAGGTTTAGGGGGACTTTTGGGGTGGATCAACGGCTTTTAGGGTTTTCTTTCGGTTTTGGGGTTGATCCCGCTTTTTTTTGTGGTGTTTTTGATGTGTTTTGGGGTTTCCGTTGCGTTTTGTTGATTTCCTAATGTGTTTTAAGTTTGTTGGGAGTGGACTTTGGGATTTGGAGAACATCAGGTAGGTTTAGTGTGTTTTTGGGGTGGATCTATGTTTTTTTGGGGTTTTCTTTCTTTTTTAGGGGTTATCCTGTTCTTGTTTGGGGTGTTTTTGACTTGTTTTGGGGTCTCCGTTGGGTTTTAGTTGGATTCTCGTTGGTCCTTAAGGGAAATGGGAGTGGATTGTGGGTTTTGAAGAAGATCAGGTGAATTTAGGGTGGTTTTGCGGGGAAATTCATAGTTTTTGGTGTTTTTTCTTCTGATCCAGTTCTTTTTTGGGGTGTTTTTGAGGTGTTTTGGGGTTTCCGTTGGGTTTCGTTGAGTTCCTAATGGGTTTTATGGTGGTTGGGAGTGGACTTTGGGATTTGGAGAAGATCAGGTAGGTTTAGGGTGGTTTTGGGATTGGATCCATGCTTTTTGGGGATTTTCTTCCAGTTTTGGGGGTTATCCCGTTCTTTTTTGGGGTGTTTTTGACATGTTTTGATGTCTCTGTTGGGTTTTGTTGGGTTTTCTGTTGGCATCTTGGTGGAAAAGGGTAAATTGTGGGTTTTGGAGAACTTCAGGTAGGTTTAGGGGGACTTTTGGGGTGGATTCATGGTATTTGGGGTTTTCTTCTGTTTTTTTGGGGGTGATCCTGTTCTTTTTTGGGGTGTTTTTGACGTGTTTTGGGGTCTCTGTTGGGTTTTGTTGGGTTCTCGTTGGTCATCATTGTGAAAAAGGGTAAATTGTGGGTTTTGGAGAACATCAGGTATGCTTAGGGGGACTTTTGGGGTGGATCTATGGCATTTGGGTTTTTCTTCTGTTTTTTGGGGAGATCCTGTTCTTTTTTTTTTTTTTTTTTTTTTTTTTTTGACATGTTTTTTGTCTCCATTGGGTTTCGTTGGGTTTTCCATGGTCATCATGGTGGAAAAGGGTAAATTTGTGGGTTTTGGAGAACATCAGGTAGGTTTAGGCTGGTTTTGGGATTGGATCTGTGCTTTTTGGGGATTTTCTTCCAGTTTATGGGTGATCCCTTTCTTTTTTGGGGTGTTTTTGACGTGTTTTGGTGTCTCATTTTGGGTTTTCGTTTGGTTCATGTTGGTCATCATGGTGAAAATTGTAAATTTTTGGGGGGGGAATTTTCTTCCAGTTTTGGGGGTGATCCCGTTCTTTTTTGGGGTGTTTTTGACATGTTTTGGGGTCTGTGTTGGGTTTTGTTGGGTTCTTGTTTTTCATCATGTTGGAAAAGTTTAACTTGCGTGTTTTGGAGAACATCAGGTAGGTTTAGTGTCGTTTTGGGGTGGATCTATGTTTTTTGGGGATTTTCTTCCAGTTTTGGGGGTGATTCCGTTCTTGTTTGGGGTGTTTTTGACTTGTTTTGGGGTCTCCGTTGGGTTTTAGTTGGATTCTCGTTGGTCGTTAAGGTAAATGGGAGTGGATTGTGGGTTTTGAAGAAGATCAGGTGAGTTTAGGGTGGTTTTGCGGGGAAATTCATAGTTTTTGGTGTTTTTTCTTCTGATTCAGTTATTTTTTGGGGTGTTTTTGACGTGTTTTGGGGTTTCCGTTGTTTTTTGTTGGGTTCTTGTTGTTCATCATGGTGAAAACGTGTAAATTGTGGGTATTGGAGAACATCAGGTAGGTTTAGGGGGACTTTTGGGGTGGATCAACGGCTTTTAGGGTTTTCTTTCGGTTTTGGGGGTGATCCCGCTTTTTTCTGTGGTGTTTTTGACGTGTTTTGGGGTTTCCGTTGCGTTTTGTTGATTTCCTAATGTGTTTTAAGTTTGTTGGGAGTGGACTTTGGGATTTGGAGAACATCAGGTAGGTTTAGTGTGTTTTTGGGGTGGATCTATGTTTTTTTGGGGTTTTCTTTCTTTTTTAGGGGTTATCCTGTTCTTGTTTGGGGTGTTTTTGACTTGTTTTGGGGTCTCCGTTGGGTTTTAGTTGGATTCTCGTTGGTCCTTAAGGGAAATGGGAGTGGATTGTGGGTTTTGAAGAAGATCAGGTGAGTTTAGGGTGGTTTTGCGGGGAAATTCATAGTTTTTGGTGTTTTTTCTTCTGATCCAGTTCTTTTTTGGGGTGTTTTTGACGTGTTTTGGGGTTTCCGTTGGGTTTCGTTTGGTTTTCCGTGGTCATCATGGTGGAAAAGTGTAAATTGTGGGTTTTGGAGAACATCAGGTAGGTTTATGAGGACTTTTGGGGCAGATTCATGGTTTTTAGGGTTTTCTTCTATTTTTTCTAGTGATCCAGTTGTTTTTCTGTGGTGTTTTTGACGTGTTTTGTGGTCTCCGTTGGGTTTCGTTGGGTTTTCCGTGGTCATCATGGTGGAAAAGTGTAAATTGTGGGTTTTGGAGAACATCAGGTAGATTTAGGGTGTTTTTGGGGTGGATCTATGGTTTTGGGGGATTTTGTTCCAGTTTTGGGGTGATCCCGTTCTTTTTTGGGGTGTTTCTGACTTGTTTTGGGTTCTTCGTTGGGTTTCGTTGGGTTTTCCGTGGTCATCATGGTGGAAAAGTGTAAATTGTGGGTTTTGGAGAACATCAGGTAGGTTTAGGGGGACTTTTGGGGTGGATTCATGATATATGGGGTTTTCTTCTGTTTTTTTTTTTTTTTTTTTTTTTTTGGGGGGGGTGATCCAATTCATTTTGGGGGTGTTTTTGACGTGTTTTGGGGTCTCCATTGGGTTTCGTTGCGTTTTCCGTGGTCATCATGGTGGAAAAGGGTAAATTGTTGGTTTTGGAGAACATCAGGTAGGTTTAGGTTGGTTTTGGGATTGGATCTATGGTTTTGGGGGATTTTCTTTCGTTTTTGGGGGTGATCCCGTTCTTTTTTGGGGTGTTTTTGACGTGTTTTGGGGTCTCCGTTGGTATTCCTTGGGTTTTCCGTGGTCATGGTGGTGGAAAATTGTAAATTGTGGGTTTTGGAGAACTTCAGGTAGGTTTAGGGGAATTTTGGGGTGGATTCATGGTATTTGGTCTTTTCTTCTGTTTTTTTTTGGGTGATCCTGTTCTTTTTTGGGGTGTTTATGACGTGTTTTGGGGTCTCCGTTGGGTTTTAGTTGGGTTCTTGTTGGTCATCATGGTGAAAAAGGGTAAATTGTGGGTTTTGGAGAACATCAGGTAGGTTTAGGGGGACTTTTGGGGCAGAGTCATGTTTTTTGGTGTTTTCTTCTGTTTCTTGGGGTGGTCCCGTTCTTTTTTGGGAAATTTTTGAGGTGTTTGGGGGTCTCCGTTGGGTTTTGTTGTGTACTCGTTGGTCATCGTGGTGGAAAATGGTAAATTGTGGGTTTTGGAGAACATCAGGTAGGTTTAGGGTGGTTTTGGGATTGGATCCGTGCTTTTTGGGGATTTTCTTCCAGTTTATGGGTGATCCCTTTATTTTTGGGGTGTTTTTGACGTTTTTTGGTGTCTCGTTTTGGGTTTTCGTTTGGTTCATGTTGGTCATCCTGGTGAAAAATTGTAAATTGTGGGTTTTGGAGAACATCAGGTAGGTTTAGGGGGACTTTTGGTGTGGATCTATGGCTTTTGGGGTTTTCTTTCGTTTTTAGGGTTTATCCCGTTTTTGTTTTGGGTGTTTTTGACTTCTTTTGGGGTCTCCGTTGGCTTTCGTTGGGTTTTCCATGGTCATCATGTTGGAAAATTGTAAACTGTGGGTTTTGGAGATCATCAGGTAGGTTTAGGGTGGTTTTGGGGTGGATCTATGATTTTGAAGGATTTTCTTCCAATTTTGGGGGTGATCCCTTTCTTTTTTTTTTTTTTTTTTTTTTTTTTTTTTTTTTTTGACGTGTTTTGTGGTCTCCGTTGGGTTTCGTTGGGTTTTCCATGGTCATCAATGTGGAAAAGTGTAAATTGTGGGTTTTGGAGAACTTCAGGTTGGTTTAGGGGGATTTTTGGTGTGGATCTATGGCTTTTGGGGTTTTCTTTCGTTGTTGGGGTTGAACCAGTTCTTTTTTGGGATGTTTTTGACGTTTTTGGGGTCTCCGTTGGGTTTTGTTGGGTTCTCGTTGGTCGTTAAGCTAAATGGGAGTGGATTGTGGGTTTTGAAGAAGATCAGGTGAGTTTAGGGTGATTTGGGAGGGAAATGCATAGTTTTGTTTTTTTTTTTCTTCTGATCCAGTTCTTTTTTGGGGTGTTTTTGACGTGTTTTGGGGTTTCCGTTGCGTTTTGTTGAGTTCCTAATGGGTTTTATGGTGGGTGGGAGTGGATTTGGGGATTTGGAGAAGATCAGGTAGGTTTAAGGGTTTTCTTGGGGTTAAATCACGTATTTTCTTCTGATCCGGTTTGCTTTTGGGGTGTTTTTGAGGTGTTTTGGGGTTTCTGTTGCGTTTTGTTGAGTTCCTAATGGGTTTTATGGTGGTTGGGAGTGGACTTTGGGATTTGGAGAAGATCAGGTAGGTTTAGGGTGGTTTTGGGATTGGATCCATGCTTTTTGGGGATTTTCTTCCAGTTTTGGGGGTTATCCCGTTCTTTTTTGGGGTGTTTTTGACATGTTTTGATGTCTCTGTTGGGTTTTGTTGGGTTTTCTGTTGGCATCTTGGTGGAAAAGGGTAAATTGTGGGTTTTGGAGAACTTCAGGTAGGTTTAGGGGGACTTTTGGGGAGGATTCATGGTATTTGGGGTTTTCTTCTGTTTTTTTGGGGTGATCCTGTTCTTTTTTGGGGTGTTTTTGACGTGTTTTGGGGTCTCTGTTGGGTTTTGTTGGGTTCTCGTTGGTCATCATTGTGAAAAAGGGTAAATTGTGGGTTTTGGAGAACATCAGGTATGCTTAGGGGGACTTTTGGGGTGGATCTATGGCATTTGGGTTTTTCTTCTGTTTTTTGGGGAGATCCTGTTTTTTTTTTTTTTTTTTTTTTTTTTTTTTTTTTTGACATGTTTTTTGTCTCCATTGGGTTTCGTTGGGTTTTCCATGGTCATCATGGTGGAAAAGGGTAAATTTGTGGGTTTTGGAGAACATCAGGTAGGTTTAGGCTGGTTTTGGGATTGGATCTGTGCTTTTTGGGGATTTTCTTCCAGTTTATGGGTGATCCCTTTCTTTTTTGGGGTGTTTTTGACGTGTTTTGGTGTCTCATTTTGGGTTTTCGTTTGGTTCATGTTGGTCATCATGGTGAAAATTGTAAATTTTTTGGGGGGGAATTTTCTTCCAGTTTTGGGGGTGATCCCGTTCTTTTTTGGGGTGTTTTTGACATGTTTTGGGGTCTATGTTGGGTTTTGTTGGGTTCTTGTTTTTCATCATGTTGGAAAAGTTTAACTTGCGTGTTTTGGAGAACATCAGGTAGGTTTAGTGTCGTTTTGGGGTGGATCTATGTTTTTTGGGGATTTTCTTCCAGTTTTGGGGGTGATTCCGTTCTTGTTTGGGGTGTTTTTGACTTGTTTTGGGGTCTCCGTTGGGTTTTAGTTGGATTCTCGTTGGTCGTTAAGGTAAATGGGAGTGGATTGTGGGTTTTGAAGAAGATCAGGTGAGTTTAGGGTGGTTTTGCGGGGAAATTCATAGTTTTTGGTGTTTTTTCTTCTGATTCAGTTCTTTTTTGGGGTGTTTTTGACGTGTTTTGGGGTTTCCGTTGGTTTTTGTTGGGTTCTTGTTGTTCATCATGGTGAAAACGTGTAAATTGTGGGTATTGGAGAACATCAGGTAGGTTTAGGGGGACTTTTGGGGTGGATCAACGGCTTTTAGGGTTTTCTTTCGGTTTTGGGGGTGATCCCGCTTTTTTCTGTGGTGTTTTTGACGTGTTTTGGGGTTTCCGTTGCGTTTTGTTGATTTCCTAATGTGTTTTAAGTTTGTTGGGAGTGGACTTTGGGATTTGGAGAACATCAGGTAGGTTTAGTGTGTTTTTGGGGTGGATCTATGTTTTTTTGGGGGTTTTCTTTCTTTTTTAGGGGTTATCCTGTTCTTGTTTGGGGTGTTTTTGACTTGTTTTGGGGTCTCCGTTGGGTTTTAGTTGGATTCTCGTTGGTCCTTAAGGGAAATGGGAGTGGATTGTGGGTTTTGAAGAAGATCAGGTGAGTTTAGGGTGGTTTTGCGGGGAAATTCATAGTTTTTGGTGTTTTTTCTTCTGATCCAGTTCTTTTTTGGGGTGTTTTTGACGTGTTTTGGGGTTTCCGTTGGGTTTCGTTGGGTTTTCCGTGGTCATCATGGTGGAAAAGTGTAAATTGTGGGTTTTGGAGAACATCAGGTAGATTTAGGGTGTTTTTGGGGTGGATCTATGGTTTTGGGGGATTTTGTTCCAGTTTTGGGGTGATCCCGTTCTTTTTTGGGGTGTTTCTGACTTGTTTTGGGTTCTTCGTTGGGTTTCGTTGGGTTTTCCGTTGTCATCATGGTGGAAAATTGTAAATTGTGGGTTTTGGAGAACTTCAGGTAGGTTTAGGGGAATTTTGGGGTGGATTCATGGTATTTGGTCTTTTCTTCTGTTTTTTTTTGGGTGATCCTGTTCTTTTTTGGGGTGTTTATGACGTGTTTTGGGGTCTCCGTTGGGTTTTAGTTGGGTTCTTGTTGGTCATCATGGTGAAAAAGGGTAAATTGTGGGTTTTGGAGAACATCAGGTAGGTTTAGGGGGACTTTTGGGGCAGAGTCATGTTTTTTGGTGTTTTCTTCTGTTTCTTGGGGTGGTCCCGTTCTTTTTTGGGAAATTTTTGAGGTGTTTGGGGGTCTCCGTTGGGTTTTGTTGTGTACTCGTTGGTCATCATGGTGGAAAATGGTAAATTGTGGGTTTTGGAGAACATCAGGTAGGTTTAGGGTGGTTTTGGGATTGGATCCGTGCTTTTTGGGGATTTTCTTCCAGTTTATGGGTGATCCCTTTATTTTTGGGGTGTTTTTGACGTGTTTTGGTGTCTCGTTTTGGGTTTTCGTTTGGTTCATGTTGGTCATCCTGGTGAAAAATTGTAAATTGTGGGTTTTGGAGAACATCAGGTAGGTTTAGGGGGACTTTTGGTGTGGATCTATGGCTTTTGGGGTTTTCTTTCATTTTTAGGATTTATCCCGTTTTTGTTTTGGGTGTTTTTGACTTCTTTTGGGGTCTCCGTTGGCTTTCGTTGGGTTTTCCATGGTCATCATGTTGGAAAATTGTAAATTGTGGGTTTTGGAGATCATCAGGTAGGTTTAGGGTGGTTTTGGGGTGGATCTATGATTTTGAAGGATTTTCTTCCAATTTTGGGGGTGATCCCTTTCTTTTTTTTTTTTTTTTTTTTTTTTTTTTTTTTTTTTTTGACGTGTTTTGTGGTCTCCGTTGGGTTTCGTTGGGTTTTCCATGGTCATCAATGTGGAAAAGTGTAAATTGTGGGTTTTGGAGAACTTCAGGTTGGTTTAGGGGGATTTTTGGTGTGGATCTATGGCTTTTGGGGTTTTCTTTCGTTGTTGGGGTTGAACCAGTTCTTTTTTGGGATGTTTTTGACGTTTTTGGGGTCTCCGTTGGGTTTTGTTGGGTTCTCGTTGGTCGTTAAGCTAAATGGGAGTGGATTGTGGGTTTTGAAGAAGATCAGGTGAGTTTAGGGTGATTTGGGAGGGAAATGCATAGTTTTGTTTTTTTTTTTCTTCTGATCCAGTTCTTTTTTGGGGTGTTTTTGACGTGTTTTGGGGTTTCCGTTGAGTTTTGTTGAGTTCCTAATGGGTTTTATGGTGGGTGGGAGTGGATTTTGGGATTTGGAGAAGATCAGGTAGGTTTAAGGGTTTTCTTGGGGTTAAATCACGTATTTTCTTCTGATCCGGTTTGCTTTTGGGGTGTTTTTGAGGTGTTTTGGGGTTTCTGTTGCGTTTTGTTGAGTTCCTAATGGGTTTTATGGTGGTTGGGAGTGGACTTTGGGATTTGGAGAACATCAGGTAGGTTTAGGCTGGTTTTGGGATTGGATCCATGCTTTTTGGGGATTTTCTTCCAGTTTTGGGGGTTATCCTGTTCTTTTTTGGGGTGTTTTTGACATGTTTTGATGTCTCTGTTGGGTTTTGTTGGGTTTTCTGTTGGCATCTTGGTGGAAAAGGGTAAATTGTGGGTTTTGGAGAACTTCAGGTAGGTTTAGGGGGACTTTTGGGGTGGATTCATGGTATTTGGGGTTTTCTTCTGTTTTTTGGGGTGATCTTGTTCTTTTTTGGGGTGTTTTTGACGTGTTTTGGGGTTGTCCGTTGGGTTTTGTTGGGTTCTTGTTGGTCATCATTGTGAAAAAGGGTAAATTGTGGGTTTTGGAGAACATCAGGTAGGCTTAGGGGGACTTTTGGGTTGGATCTATGGCATTTGGGTTTTTCTTCTGTTTTTTGGGGAGATCCTGTTCTTTTTTTTTTTTTTTTTTTTTTTTTTTTGACATGTTTTTTGTCTCCATTGGGTTTCGTTGGGTTTTCCATGGTCATCATGGTGGAAAAGGGTAAATTTGTGGGTTTTGGAGAACATCAGGTAGGTTTAGGCTGGTTTTGGGATTGGATCTGTGCTTTTTGGGGATTTTCTTCCAGTTTATGGGTGATCCCTTTCTTTTTTGGGGTGTTTTTGACGTGTTTTGGTGTCTCATTTTGGGTTTTCGTTTGGTTTATGTTGGTCATCATGGTGAAAATTGTAAATTTTTGGGGGGGGAATTTTCTTCCAGTTTTGGGGGTGATCCCGTTCTTTTTTGGGGTGTTTCTGACTTGTTTTGGGTTCTTCGTTGGGTTTCGTTGGGTTTTCCGTTGTCATCATGGTGGAAAAGTGTAAATTGTGGGTTTTGGAGAACATCAGGTAGGTTTAGGGGGACTTTTGGGGTGGATTCATGATATATGGGGTTTTCTTCTGTTTTTTTTTTTTTTTTTTTTTTTGTGGGGGGGTGATCCAATTCATTTTGGGGGTGTTTTTGACGTGTTTTGGGGTCTCCATTGGGTTTCGTTGCGTTTTCCGTGGTCATCATGGTGGAAAAGGGTAAATTGTTGGTTTTGGAGAACATCAGGTAGGTTTAGGTTGGTTTTGGGATTGGATCTATGGTTTTGGGGTATTTTCTTTCATTTTTGGGGGTGATCCCGTTCTTTTTTGGGGTGTTTTTGACGTGTTTTGGGGTCTCCGTTGGTATTCCTTGGGTTTTCCGTGGTCATGGTGGTGGAAAATTGTAAATTGTGGGTTTTGGAGAACTTCAGGTAGGTTTAGGGGAATTTTGGGGTGGATTCATGGTATTTGGTCTTTTCTTCTGTTTTTTTTTGGGTGATCCTGTTCTTTTTTGGGGTGTTTATGACGTGTTTTGGGGTCTCCGTTGGGTTTTAGTTGGGTTCTTGTTGGTCATCATGGTGAAAAAGGGTAAATTGTGGGTTTTGGAGAACATCAGGTAGGTTTAGGGGGACTTTTGGGGCAGAGTCATGTTTTTTGGTGTTTTCTTCTGTTTCTTGGGGTGGTCCCGTTCTTTTTTGGGAAATTTTTGAGGTGTTTGGGGGTCTCCGTTGGGTTTTGTTGTGTACTCGTTGGTCATCGTGGTGGAAAATGGTAAATTGTGGGTTTTGGAGAACATCAGGTAGGTTTAGGGTGGTTTTGGGATTGGATCCGTGCTTTTTGGGGATTTTCTTCCAGTTTATGGGTGATCCCTTTATTTTTGGGGTGTTTTTGACGTGTTTTGGTGTCTCGTTTTGGGTTTTCGTTTGGTTCATGTTGGTCATCCTGGTGAAAAAGGGTAAATTGTGGGTTTTGGAGAACATCAGGTAGGTTTAGGGGGACTTTTGGTGTGGATCTATGGCTTTTGGGGTTTTCTTTCGTTTTTAGGGTTTATCCCGTTTTTGTTTTGGGTGTTTTTGACTTCTTTTGGGGTCTCCGTTGGCTTTCGTTGGGTTTTCCATGGTCATCATGTTGGAAAAATTGTAAACTGTGGGACTGTGGGTTTTGGAGATCATCAGGTAGGTTTAGGGTGGTTTTGGGGTGGATCTATGATTTGATTTTCTTCCAATTTTGGGGGTGATCCCTTTCTTTTTTTTTTTTTTTTTTTTTTTTTTTTGACGTGTTTTGTGGTCTCCGTTGGGTTTCGTTTGGTTTTCCATGGTCATCAATGTGGAAAAGTGTAAATTGTGGGTTTTGGAGAACTTCAGGTTGGTTTAGGGGGATTTTTGGTGTGGATCTATGGCTTTTGGGGTTTTCTTTCGTTGTTGGGGTTGAACCAGTTCTTTTTTGGGATGTTTTTGACGTTTTTGGGGTCTCCGTTGGGTTTTGTTGGGTTCTCGTTGGTCGTTAAGCTAAATGGGAGTGGATTGTGGGTTTTGAAGAAGATCAGGTGAGTTTAGGGTGATTTGGGAGGGAAATGCATAGTTTTGTTTTTTTTTTCTTCTGATCCAGTTCTTTTTTGGGGTGTTTTTGACGTGTTTTGGGGTTTCCGTTGCGTTTTGTTGAGTTCCTAATGGGTTTTATGGTGGGTGGGAGTGGATTTTGGGATTTGGAGAAGATCAGGTAGGTTTAAGGGTTTTCTTGGGGTTAAATCACGTATTTTCTTCTGATCCGGTTTGCTTTTGGGGTGTTTTTTGAGGTGTTTTGGGGTTTCTGTTGCGTTTTGTTGAGTTCCTAATGGGTTTTATGGTGGTTGGGAGTGGACTTTGGGATTTGGAGAAGATCAGGTAGGTTTAGGGTGGTTTTGGGATTGGATCCATGCTTTTTGGGGATTTTCTTCCAGTTTTGGGGGTTATCCCGTTCTTTTTTGGGGTGTTTTTGACATGTTTTGATGTCTCTGTTGGGTTTTGTTGGGTTTTCTGTTGGCATCTTGGTGGAAAAGGGTAAATTGTGGGTTTTGGAGAACTTCAGGTAGGTTTAGGGGGACTTTTGGGGTGGATTCATGGTATTTGGGGTTTTCTTCTGTTTTTTGGGGTGATCTTGTTCTTTTTTGGGGTGTTTTTGACGTGTTTTGGGGTTGTCCGTTGGGTTTTGTTGGGTTCTTGTTGGTCATCATTGTGAAAAAGGGTAAATTGTGGGTTTTGGAGAACATCAGGTAGGCTTAGGGGGACTTTTGGGTTGGATCTATGGCATTTGGGTTTTTCTTCTGTTTTTTGGGGAGATCCTGTTCTTTTTTTTTTTTTTTTTTTTTTTTTTGACATGTTTTTTGTCTCCATTGGGTTTTCGTTGGGTTTTCCATGGTCATCATGGTGGAAAAGGGTAAATTTGTGGGTTTTGGAGAACATCAGGTAGGTTTAGGCTGGTTTTGGGATTGGATCTGTGCTTTTTGGGGATTTTCTTCCAGTTTATGGGTGATCCCTTTCTTTTTTGGGGTGTTTTTGACGTGTTTTGGTGTCTCATTTTGGGTTTTCGTTTGGTTTATGTTGGTCATCATGGTGAAAATTGTAAATTTTTGGGGGGGGAATTTTCTTCCAGTTTTGGGGGTGATCCCGTTCTTTTTTGGGGTGTTTCTGACTTGTTTTGGGTTCTTCGTTGGGTTTCGTTGGGTTTTCCGTTGTCATCATGGTGGAAAAGTGTAAATTGCGTGTTTTGGAGAACATCAGGTAGGTTTAGGGGGACTTTTGGGGTGGATTCATGATATATGGGGTTTTCTTCTGTTTTTTTTTTTTTTTTTTTTTTTTTGGGG